>NW_026872819.1:0-13922 GCF_032173495.1 Musca vetustissima
TGTAAATATAACCTAACAATATTTTAAATATCTAATGGCATTATATTCAAAATAAATTTCCCTTAAAATGTAAATAAAACCAGTGAGCGGAGCAGTATAGTCGGACGGGGCCGACCATACGATACCCTACACAACTACTGCGGAACTCAAATTTTCTGCGGATGTTTATTCCGTCCAGATTCCCTTCACCGTGGGTGGGTTGTGGTCTATATATCGACTCGAAAATAACATAAAAAATTAAGTTTTCGGTCCACATCATTCCAAAATTATTATCTGATCATCACCGAAAATTATAGGCGTTGTCCTTGACCATAATTGGAAGCTTATGGAACATTTCAAAGCGATCATCGCTATAGTTCTGCTCTCTAGAGTGATAATGGGTTACTAAATAATATACGAATACGGAGATACCTGTAAATATTTAGGTGCAACTCTTACATCCGAGCACATACAACAATATAATTGGTCTTAATTTAAAGGTCAACCACTCCTCTTGGATATAATATCAACTTCTCGGGTCTATGTCATTCAGGGGTAAATATATACACTATAGAATAAAAATTTTGTCATTTTTCACACAAAAGTCAGGGTCCATTTGACCCGCTAAATATTGACCAATCTTTATCAAAACAGGCATGCTTATTCTTTGGCCCGATCCCCTTCTCCATGCAAAATTTCACGATGTTCGGGCCATTATTGCGGCCTCTGGAGCGACCAGAAAAACCGACAAAAATTTAGTATTTGGTCCATTTCATCCCCTAAATATTAACTGATCTTTTCCAAAAACAATAGGGGTCTTCATTGGCCAGAACCCATCCTACATGCAAAATTTCGTGAAGATTGGTCCATAACTGTAGCCTGTATCGTGTTTACAAATTATAATGGACAGACGGACGGACGGACGGACGGACGGACACACATGTCTAGATCGACTCAGCTAGTCGAGATATGACGATCGGTATACTTAAAGGTGGGTCTAGGACCAATATTTCGCGGCGTTACAAACATTTAGGGCTGCACAAAGCTATAATACCCTGACAACATAGTTGTGTAGGGTATAAAAATCGCAAATCCTAACATTTGCAAAAAAAATATTTTTACAATTGTATTTTGAATATTTGCCGGCGTGTTTGTTCCGCCGTTTTGTTCAACCTTCTATCGTTGGACCTCTTTATCCCTCTAAAGCGTTTTCCAGACCTATTTAAGTGGAGGATGCGTAATCATAGAACGGTGATTCGAACAGCTGCTTAACAAGGATTCATTTTCAAGAATAGGTCTTGATGAATCGGCTCCGATTCTCATCACAAATGTGACTAGAGAACTTAAATAAAGAACTTAAATAAATAAAGAACATATTGCTGACTGTTCGTGATTCGAATTCATTATACCCTCCACCATAGTATGGATGGTATATTAGTTTTGTTTTTCCGTTTGTAACGCATCGAAATAATCATTTCCGACCCATAAAGTATATATATTCTTGATCAGCGTAAAATTCTATGACGATCTAAGCATGTCCGTCTGTCTGTCTGTTGTAATCACTCTAGCGTCTAAACGAATTGAGATAGATCGCCAAAATTTTACATAGAGTCGTCTTTTGTCTGCAGGCAGGTTCGGTCCACGTTTAGGCATACCTCCCATATAAGGGTACCCCCAATTTTCGGTATTTTGAAGGGTTCCGATCGCATTTTTCGACCGAATTCGCTGAAATTTGGTAAAATGGGTTCTTTTTGGATACCAAATTTCTCCACTAAAAATTATAAATATAGGTCCACTTTTTCTGGTAGCCCCCATAGGACGGTACCTCCCAATTTTCAGTTTTGGAGGGGTTTTGACCGCATTTTTTCATCGAATTGGCTGTAATTTAGTACTTTGAGTTCTCATTGGGTATCAAATCTCTCCACAAAAAATTATAAATATATGTCAATTTTTTCGGGTAACCCTCATATAAGAGTACCCCAAAATTTTCAGTATTTCGGGGTTCTTGAGCGCGTTTTTCAACCGAATTCGCTGAAATTTTGTACTTTGAGTTCTTATTGCGTAGCAAATCTCTCCACTAAATATTATAAATATAGGTCAATTTTTTCGGGTAGCCCCCATATAAGGGTACCCTTCAATTTTCGGTATTTTGGGGTTCTTGAGCACGGTTTTCAACCGAATTCGCTGTAATTTGGTATTTTGTAATCGTATATGGTAACAAATCTTCCTACCAAAAATTATTAATATTCGCCCCATTTTAGGGGTAGTCCCCTTATAACCCCCTTTTTTATATTAAAATAGTTAGCGGATTTTTCCCGTGTATTCGGGTTATCCCTGCTGTATTCCACCATAGTAAGGGGATATTCGGAAGACGAAATTTTCAGTTCATAGCCCACATATTATGGAATTCTAAATTGATTTAGTCGACTTAGCCATATGTTGTAATAATTTTTCTCTCGGAGGATATCGACATAAAAACTAAAACGTGAGGTTTGAGAATAAACTGTATCGACCCGCATTTAGGACCAGGTCCTATATAAAACATCCTTCCTATATAATATTTAGCATGATGGACGGTATTGGGATTCAAAACTAAAATATTAGCTTGGAACTTGAGCTACATCGGCCCTTAATTAGGCCTAACCCCTTATATAATGAAAACACCAAGAAGTTGCTAATTCCTACACAATGTTGTCAATATTGGTCCCGCTTTAGTATGCCTCATATATAATATTGCCCTCTAAATTGGAGTATTTTCAGGATTTTATACACATGTTTCACCGTACCATGCGTTAATAATATATGTCAACATTTTAGGGTTTTGAGAAAACCCCCATTGAAATTGCTCAATTTTCTATTTGGTTTACAACAATCGGTTGGAAGAATTGTCGTTATATGTATGTTCCCTATGTTTTCATTTCAAAAATTTGTCAGTATTTCTATGGTGGAGAGTATCCAAAGTTCGGCCCGGCTGAACTTAACGCTTTTTTACTTGTTTTATTATGTATATTTCCTTAAATCTAGGCCTAAAACTTCAGCTATAAAACTAGACATGCATTTAAAGTACTGTCAATCGAATGCTTCACTATTACAAGCATAAGGAACTAGTTCAAAGGAAAAATTCCGCAAAAGGAGTGATCGGCACTAGATCCGGTTGTACGTTTCAATTGGCTCCATTTGCCACAGTCGTTCCTTTTTTATCCGTTCCTTGAACGAATTAATTGACCAATTCACATCCTTTGTCCTTGACTAAGTTCAACCCCAGAAGGAGTATATTCGTAAATCGATCGCATTCTTTCGTTTCGATTTTGCAGAAATAAGCTGTTTATTTCGCTCATTTCTCCATCAGCCACAAGGTGGCAATATCTAACAAAGATTACAAGTTCAATGATAAATTCGTTATTCAACAAATTTGCCAATAGTAATATGGCGCCCAATCAAAATAACCGACCCATTGAACCTTACATTATGACACTTCCTTGATGATTAAGTAAGTTTAAACCCCTCATTGTCACGCTATAATCATGTATATTAGCCAAGGGGAAAATCTGAATTCATTCCCCTGCCCCTTTGAATGAAACTCGTGCATGTTAAGTACTTTCAGAATTCCATGTACATATTGTTTGTAATTCATGTTAACAAATCATGTATGTTTTAAACTAATCTAATTACACTGTCCTACACAATTGGGTATGGAGTTATAACACATCTATGCATATATTTATTTACATAGCATGTGGCAAACACGGCTTCCAAAAGAACTTCTGAAGCTTACAAGTCTAGTTTATCCTGCAGTCTTACTACGATTTATCACTTGTGGCAATGGAAAATATTATTTGAAAGTATGAATAGACTGCCGCAAGAAATATGACGTATACTACTTCATACTGTAAATATATATCTTTTTAATTGTTCTCTGCTATATACAAGAAATCCATACCTAGACATTGTATATACTAATTTGCAGCATGGTGTATTTTGAAAATAATTTTCAAAATCATATATTTGCCTATATTTAAATAAAAATATAGTTGTTAGTTTGTCTAACAAACAATGTATTTTAGGCGAATCTCAAAGCTATTGATATTGCGGTGATTTTAAATTTGAATCGTTTCAAATATTCTACCAACTGATTGGATAGAGGAAAGTCACAGAATTTTTTGCTAATTAACATCGCATTTTAAACATAAAACCGAAACAAACTGGGATATACCTAACGTCTAGCTTTTCTACTAAAAAACAAGAAATGCTAATAAGTCTGCAGCATATATTACTTCTAGTAACCCCCACGGCTTTTTAGTCGATGAATAGCTAGAATGTGTCAATGTGTGTTTCGTGATCTTTTGTAGGATTTGTCGCGGTAAGAAAATCTGTTATGTGGTGCATTTGCCAGATCTGAAACCTAAAGTCCAATAATATCATTGACCATTGGCTTCAGTCGTTCATACAGCACGCTGGATAGCACTTCATAGGCAAAGGAGACTAATGCCTCTATAATTGGCACATATCGTTTTTCCTCCTTTTTTTTTGCGCACGGGACACAGAAAGCTGAGGGCATACATTTCTCTAACCAAGTTGTATTCATAGGTTAATGCATACCTGATCAGCATCCGACCACCGGTCTTGAATAGTTCGGCACCTACTGCTTTATTATTCTTCAGCCAATTAATTGTTATTCTGACCTCATCTTGGCTAGATGGTATACAATCTATACGGTCATCTCTTATTGGTTCTGGGGCATCTTCTTCACCGCCACTATTCGATATCAGAAGCTTTGCACCATGCTCCTATCTATATCTGTCACCAAGTTGCATTCTTTATCTCTACAGGAGGATTAGCTACACCAAAGCCTTCATTCTGTTCTTTCTTCTTTTTTTCCGAAAATATTTTTTTTCTCTTCTCCCTCTTTTTCTCCCGATAATTTTCCTTCGCATTACGTGTTGCTGCTATCTGCAGGGTTGCCCAATAGGCTGTTTTTCACATCATATCACGGGTTTCTTAATGGTGATCTTTGGTGCCCAAGTATAACTTTAACTGCAATTGGTATGGAGTGGTCAATTCTTTGCCATTGTGCTCTATATTATTATCGGGACAAGGAGTGCTTTCGACTAGCAAGTGGGTAAGTTGAGCGGAGTATACATTGCTGCTACATTACGACGAGTTCGAACCTTGGATGCTGCAAGGTAATGATCCGAACCGAAATTCACTCTGCTAACTACTATGTTGTTTGCTGCCGCAAAGTCAAGCAACCACATGCCGTTGTCAAACGTTTCTTTAAGAAGGCTGATTTTTTCGAAGGTGCAACAAAAAATATATTTGCCTTTTCGATTTTTGCATTAAAATCTCCCAGCAGAATTTTAATGTCATGGCTAGGGTCATATGCTTTTTCTAGGCGGTTGTAAAACTTTAGAGTTGGGTAGTTCCGGAACGAACTAATTCATTGGAATTATTCCGTGAAAGGAACGATCGGAACTAGTTCCAGCTCTTTAATTATTATAGTTCCTTTTTCTGATCTCGTTCTGAAAGAGAGAGAGAGATTCAAAGGAAGTATTTAGGAGTCGGAACTATATGGATCAACGGAACTATTTGGAGGCAATTAACTATTTGGAGGAAAGGAACTATATGGAGCAAAGGAACTATAAAGAACAAAGGAACTATAAAGAACAAATGAACTATATGGATCAAAGGAACTATTTGGAGCAAAGGAACTATAAAGAGGAGGAACTATAAAGAGTAAAGGAACTATGAAGAGCAAAAGAACTATATGGAAAAATATGAAAAAAAAACAAAAAGAACGATGAAAGAGAGAGAGAGAGAGATTCAAAGCATCTATGTAGGAGTCGGAACTATATGGAGCAAATGGACTACATGGATCAAAGAACTATATGGATCAAAGGAACTATATGGACCAAAGGCACTATATGGACCAAAGGCTTTATATGGACCAAAGGAACTATATGGAAAAACGAAAAAAAGAAAAAGAACGATGAAAGAGAGAGATTCAAGGAACTATGTAGGAGTCGGAACTATATGGAGCAAAGGAACTGTATGGAGTAAAGGAACTATATGGAGCAAAGGAACTATATTAAGGAACTAGTTCAAAAGGATCGAGAGAGATCGATCCGCTAAGTGAACTAGATTGCCCAACTCTATAAAATATGTCTTTAGTCTGCTCATCATTGTCTTCGGTCGGAGCATGGGCGCATATGAGACTGATGTAGAAGAATTTCGCTTTTATACGGATGATTATAGGAAGTCGCTCATCCACTGAAGTAAATCTGGAGACGAGGTATTTTATTTTTCTGTTAACCATAAATCCGCAGCCATATTCATGTCTCGTTTAATGACAGTGCGTAATCATCTGATTTACTTACGTTCGTTGTGGTACCGCAGGAGTGTCAGTGTCCACAATTGAAATGAAATAGGGACAAGGTAAGCCTGGGCTTTGGCATGTTAAAGCCAATCAGAGTCGGTGCTTGGAATCTATCATCCCGTACGCCACCCAAATATCGCTTATTTGCCATACAACATATAGAGATCTGTTTATCCCACACTTGGTACACAAAACACGTAAGGCTGTTGTCTATACTACATTGTGGCAATGGGAAAACACGAATGCCCCAAATGATCCGTATACAAAAATAAATTTCAGTTTAACTGAATTCTTTCCCATGAACAAAGGAACATGGGAAAGATTCAACGGAAGTGTTCTGCAAAATGAACAACTGGTTCTATATCCTGCTCTTTAGTTCACATGGTTCATTTAGCGGATTTTTCCCGTGTATTCGGTTTATCCCATATAGCTGTATTCCACCATAGTAAGGGGATATACGGTAGACGAAATTTTCAGTTCATAGCCCACATAGTATGGAATTCTAAAATGATTTAGTCGATTTAGCCATATGTTGTAATAATTTTTCTCTCGGAGGATATCGACATAAAAACTAAGACGTGAGGTTTGAGAATAAACTGTATCGACCCGCATTTAGGACCAGGTCCTATATAAAACATCCTTCCTATATAATATTTAGCATGATGGACGGTATTGGGATTCAAAACTAAAATATTAGCTTGGAACTTGAGCTACATCGGCCCTTAATTAGGCCTAACCCCTTATATAATGAAAACACCAAGAAGTTGCTAATTCCTACACAATGTTGTCAATATTGGTCCCGCTTTAGTATGCCTCATATATAATATTGCCCTCTAAATTGGAGTATTTTCAGGATTTTATACACATGTTTCACCGTACCATGCGTTAATAATATATGTCAACATTTTAGGGTTTTGAGAAAACCCCCATTGAAATTGCTCAATTTTCTATTTGGTTTACAACAATCGGTTGGAAGAATTGTCGTTATATGTATGTTCCCTATGTTTTCATTTCAAAAATTTGTCAGTATTTCTATGGTGGAGAGTATCCAAAGTTCGGCCCGGCTGAACTTAACGCTTTTTTACTTGTTTTATTATGTATATTTCCTTAAATCTAGGCCTAAAACTTCAGCTATAAAACTAGACATGCATTTAAAGTACTGTCAATCGAATGCTTCACTATTACAAGCATAAGGAACTAGTTCAAAGGAAAAATTCCGCAAAAGGAGTGATCGGCACTAGATCCGGTTGTACGTTTCAATTGGCTCCATTTGCCACAGTCGTTCCTTTTTTATCCGTTCCTTGAACGAATTAATTGACCAATTCACATCCTTTGTCCTTGACTAAGTTCAACCCCAGAAGGAGTATATTCGTAAATCGATCGCATTCTTTCGTTTCGATTTTGCAGAAATAAGCTGTTTATTTCGCTCATTTCTCCATCAGCCACAAGGTGGCAATATCTAACAAAGATTACAAGTTCAATGATAAATTCGTTATTCAACAAATTTGCCAATAGTAATATGGCGCCCAATCAAAATAACCGACCCATTGAACCTTACATTATGACACTTCCTTGATGATTAAGTAAGTTTAAACCCCTCATTGTCACGCTATAATCATGTATATTAGCCAAGGGGAAAATCTGAATTCATTCCCCTGCCCCTTTGAATGAAACTCGTGCATGTTAAGTACTTTCAGAATTCCATGTACATATTGTTTGTAATTCATGTTAACAAATCATGTATGTTTTAAACTAATCTAATTACACTGTCCTACACAATTGGGTATGGAGTTATAACACATCTATGCATATATTTATTTACATAGCATGTGGCAAACACGGCTTCCAAAAGAACTTCTGAAGCTTACAAGTCTAGTTTATCCTGCAGTCTTACTACGATTTATCACTTGTGGCAATGGAAAATATTATTTGAAAGTATGAATAGACTGCCGCAAGAAATATGACGTATACTACTTCATACTGTAAATATATATCTTTTTAATTGTTCTCTGCTATATACAAGAAATCCATACCTAGACATTGTATATACTAATTTGCAGCATGGTGTATTTTGAAAATAATTTTCAAAATCATATATTTGCCTATATTTAAATAAAAATATAGTTGTTAGTTTGTCTAACAAACAATGTATTTTAGGCGAATCTCAAAGCTATTGATATTGCGGTGATTTTAAATTTGAATCGTTTCAAATATTCTACCAACTGATTGGATAGAGGAAAGTCACAGAATTTTTTGCTAATTAACATCGCATTTTAAACATAAAACCGAAACAAACTGGGATATACCTAACGTCTAGCTTTTCTACTAAAAAACAAGAAATGCTAATAAGTCTGCAGCATATATTACTTCTAGTAACCCCCACGGCTTTTTAGTCGATGAATAGCTAGAATGTGTCAATGTGTGTTTCGTGATCTTTTGTAGGATTTGTCGCGGTAAGAAAATCTGTTATGTGGTGCATTTGCCAGATCTGAAACCTAAAGTCCAATAATATCATTGACCATTGGCTTCAGTCGTTCATACAGCACGCTGGATAGCACTTCATAGGCAAAGGAGACTAATGCCTCTATAATTGGCACATATCGTTTTTCCTCCTTTTTTTTGCGCACGGGACACAGAAAGCTGAGGGCATACATTTCTCTAACCAAGTTGTATTCATAGGTTAATGCATACCTGATCAGCATCCGACCACCGGTCTTGAATAGTTCGGCACCTACTGCTTTATTATTCTTCAGCCAATTAATTGTTATTCTGACCTCATCTTGGCTAGATGGTATACAATCTATACGGTCATCTCTTATTGGTTCTGGGGCATCTTCTTCACCGCCACTATTCGATATCAGAAGCTTTGCACCATGCTCCTATCTATATCTGTCACCAAGTTGCATTCTTTATCTCTACAGGAGGATTAGCTACACCAAAGCCTTCATTCTGTTCTTTCTTCTTTTTTTCCGAAAATATTTTTTTTCTCTTCTCCCTCTTTTTCTCCCGATAATTTTCCTTCGCATTACGTGTTGCTGCTATCTGCAGGGTTGCCCAATAGGCTGTTTTTCACATCATATCACGGGTTTCTTAATGGTGATCTTTGGTGCCCAAGTATAACTTTAACTGCAATTGGTATGGAGTGGTCAATTCTTTGCCATTGTGCTCTATATTATTATCGGGACAAGGAGTGCTTTCGACTAGCAAGTGGGTAAGTTGAGCGGAGTATACATTGCTGCTACATTACGACGAGTTCGAACCTTGGATGCTGCAAGGTAATGATCCGAACCGAAATTCACTCTGCTAACTACTATGTTGTTTGCTGCCGCAAAGTCAAGCAACCACATGCCGTTGTCAAACGTTTCTTTAAGAAGGCTGATTTTTTCGAAGGTGCAACAAAAAATATATTTGCCTTTTCGATTTTTGCATTAAAATCTCCCAGCAGAATTTTAATGTCATGGCTAGGGTCATATGCTTTTTCTAGGCGGTTGTAAAACTTTAGAGTTGGGTAGTTCCGGAACGAACTAATTCATTGGAATTATTCCGTGAAAGGAACGATCGGAACTAGTTCCAGCTCTTTAATTATTATAGTTCCTTTTTCTGATCTCGTTCTGAAAGAGAGAGAGAGATTCAAAGGAAGTATTTAGGAGTCGGAACTATATGGATCAACGGAACTATTTGGAGGCAATTAACTATTTGGAGGAAAGGAACTATATGGAGCAAAGGAACTATAAAGAACAAAGGAACTATAAAGAACAAATGAACTATATGGATCAAAGGAACTATTTGGAGCAAAGGAACTATAAAAAACAAATGAACTATATGAGCAAAGGAACTATGAAGAGCAAAGGAACTATATATATGAAAAAAAAACAAAAAGAACGATGAAAGAGAGAGAGAGAGAGATTCAAAGCATCTATGTAGGAGTCGGAACTATATGGAGCAAATGGACTACATGGATCAAAGAACTATATGGATCAAAGGAACTATATGGACCAAAGGCACTATATGGACCAAAGGCTTTATATGGACCAAAGGAACTATATGGAAAAACGAAAAAAAGAAAAAGAACGATGAAAGAGAGAGATTCAAGGAACTATGTAGGAGTCGGAACTATATGGAGCAAAGGAACTGTATGGAGTAAAGGAACTATATGGAGCAAAGGAACTATATTAAGGAACTAGTTCAAAAGGATCGAGAGAGATCGATCCGCTAAGTGAACTAGATTGCCCAACTCTATAAAATATGTCTTTAGTCTGCTCATCATTGTCTTCGGTCGGAGCATGGGCGCATATGAGACTGATGTAGAAGAATTTCGCTTTTATACGGATGATTATAGGAAGTCGCTCATCCACTGAAGTAAATCTGGAGACGAGGTATTTTATTTTTCTGTTAACCATAAATCCGCAGCCATATTCATGTCTCGTTTAATGACAGTGCGTAATCATCTGATTTACTTACGTTCGTTGTGGTACCGCAGGAGTGTCAGTGTCCACAATTGAAATGAAATAGGGACAAGGTAAGCCTGGGCTTTGGCATGTTAAAGCCAATCAGAGTCGGTGCTTGGAATCTATCATCCCGTACGCCACCCAAATATCGCTTATTTGCCATACAACATATAGAGATCTGTTTATCCCACACTTGGTACACAAAACACGTAAGGCTGTTGTCTATACTACATTGTGGCAATGGGAAAACACGAATGCCCCAAATGATCCGTATACAAAAATAAATTTCAGTTTAACTGAATTCTTTCCCATGAACAAAGGAACATGGGAAAGATTCAACGGAAGTGTTCTGCAAAATGAACAACTGGTTCTATATCCTGCTCTTTAGTTCACATGGTTCATTTAGCTAAAATCTTTAATTTTTCCTCTCATTCGCTTAGTTTCTTTTGTTCCAATAGTTGACCTGGAGGAAAAACCCGGTCATATTTTCAAATCTGATCCTATTACATCTTTTAATGATAGTGAAACGAATTGATCAAATCAAAAAAATTGTAACAATCATTTGTACCTAGTTTCTTCGTCTTAGCGAACCTTAGAAGATTGAACCTCATCCAGAATGGCATGCTCGATCTGTGGCCGTATATGCCAATGGATGATTGAACTAAAAGGATATATCAAAATAATTGAACGAACTAGTTCCTTTGTAGGACGAAAAAGTTGGAATAGTTCCTGGAACGAGATTGCCAAGTCTAGAGGGAAGTTATCATTGTATTTATAAAAGGACGTGAGTCAGCTATCATAACCTAATGTGGTGTCACAGCATTAATCAAAGATTCTTTAAACATTTTCGATAATAATTTTTAGGATTCCAAATACAAACCGCCTCACAATAAACTGCAAACTCTAAAAACATTACCTCAAAATAGATCACACTATCGGAAAATTATAGTTGTATAAATGGCAAAGAAGTTAAATGCGGGTTAGCAAAGCTTTCCCATACGTGGGGAGGCTTTAATAACTTATAATTTTGATGATTTGCCATATATATATAAACAGCTCCCGGAGGAAAATGTCAGGTATGGGAATGAAGTAGAATTGGAACGAAGATCGGTATCTTTTTATATAATCCTTCATCTAAATCTTCCCGTTCTATTTACAAAGCGAACCGAACTATCAATATTTATTGGATTAAAAAATAATAACATGGGGAAAATCCTGTTTAGTTCAAACCACACCAAAATGAACAGCAACCAACATTTGTGGCTAAAACATCTTTACGGTTGCAAATACTAAACAATACATTTTTCCCTATCCTAATCCAAAAACCAGTAAGGAAAGTAGTAAAGTCGGACGGGGCCGACTATATGATACCCTTCACCACTGTGGGTATATTAAACAGATGAATCCTAACAGACGTCGCATTATTGAAGAACCATTAACATGAAATTAAACATGTCATTCTGCAACCTATACTAAATTTTGGTCAGGTATAGAGTTGCTTCTTACGATGGGACAAAATAATGTAAATAAATTTAAAGCGAAATATCGAAATATAGGTTACACTTATTTCAGTATGGTTTTTGCATTCGGCCACATTTTGAGTTCTTTATTTACTTATAAATCCAAATTTACTTATAAATCCAAAATCGGACGAAAATATATATGGGAGCTATATCTAAATCTGAACCGATTTTCACGAAATTTAACACACATCGTTATAGACTTAGTTCAGTATGCTATGCGAAATTTCGTGCAAATCGAAGGATATATAGGGACATTGTTGCACCATTTACATAAAATCGGACGAAAATATATATGGGAGCTATATCTAAATCTGAACCTATTTTCACGAAATTTAACACACATCGTTCCAGACATAATTCAGTACGCTATCCCAAATTTCGTGCAAATCGAAGGATATATAGGGACATTGATGCACTATTTACCTAAAATCGGACGAAAATATATATGGGAGCTATATCTAAATCTGAACCGATTTTCACGAAATTTTACACACATCGTTCTAGACTTAATTCCGTACGCTATGCCAAATTTCGTGCAAATCTAACGATATATAGGAACTTTGGTGCAATATTTACCTAAAATCGGACGAAAATATGTATGGGAGCTATATCTAAACCTGAACCGATTTTCAGGAAATTTAACACACATCATTCTGGACCTAATTCAGTACGTTATGCCAAATTTCGTGCAAATCGAAAGATATATAGCGACTTTGGTGCACCATTTACATGAAATTGGACGAAACTATATATGGGAGCTATATCTAAATCTGGACCGATTTTCTCGAAACTTGGCAGACATCACTCTAGGCTTAATTCAGTACGTTATGCCAAATTTCGTGCAAATCGAAAGATATATTGGGACTTTGGGGCACCATTTACATGAAATCGGACGAAACTATATATGGGAGCTATATAGAAATCTGGACCGATTTTCTCGAAACTTGGCAGACATCTCTCTAGGCTTAATTCAGTACGTTATGCCAAATTTCGTGCAAATCGAAAGATATATAGGGACTTTAGTGCACCATTTACATGAAATCGGACGAAACTATATATGGAAGCTATATCTAAATCTGGACCGATTTTCACGAAACTTGGCAGACATAATTCTAGACCTAAATGATTAGGCTGTACCAAATTTCGTGCAAATCGAAAGATATATAGGGACTGTTTACATTAAATCGGTTAAATATATATATGGGAGCTATATCTAAATCTGAACCGATTTTTCCCAATTTCAATAGGGTTCGTCCTTGGGCCGAATAAGTGACCTATGCCAAATTTCATCCAATTCGGATCATAAATGCGACCTGTACTTTGTTTACAATTTAACTTGCACAGACAGACAGAAAGACGGACGGACGGACATGAATAAATCGACTTAGAAAGTGATTCTATGCATATTCTCAAAAGGAACCATGTGTCTATCTCGTTTCCTTTTGCCTGTTACAAACATATGCACAAAGACATAATACCCTGTACCACAGTGTGGTGAAGGGTATAAAAAAATACTTCGTGATATTTATTTTCATATAGATTGTTTTTTATTTAATGCAAAAAATATCGAATGTCAAAGAATGTTTTTAAATGCATAAA
>NW_026872820.1:0-13674 GCF_032173495.1 Musca vetustissima
ATCGTTCTATAATATTTAGTACTTTTAGTACTAAGTTACTAAATTTGTTCACACATTCTGAATCGCTTATCATGGACAAAGCTGTGTACCAAATTTTACAGTTCTACTTCCAACCCTTCCGGTGTTTTACAGTTTCAGTACTTTTTAGTACCATTTTAGTACTGTTTTTCAAAAATATTTTTGCTAATCATTATATTTGTATTAGCTTAAGCAACATACCAAGATTTAAATATGTATATATAACAATTCCATACAAATATAATATTTAGTACCTTTTAGCACCTTTTAGTACTAAATTCAAAATTTTTTTCACACATATTACTTCGCTTATCCTATGCAAAGCTGCATACCAAATTACAGAGTTCTACATGTAACCGTTTCCGCGTAATACAGTTTTAGTACTTTTTAGAACCATTTTAGTACTAATTTCCAAAAAATATTATTGCACCTCATTCTATTTGAAATTGCATAAACCACATATCAAGTTTCTGATATGCATCTCCACCAATTCCATTAAATACATTATTTAGTACTTTTTAGTACATCTAAGTACTAATTTTTTCACACATTCAAGTCCACTCGTCATAGACAAAGCTTCGTGCCAAATTTCAAAGTTCTACATCTAACCATTCCCGTGTAATACAGTTTTTAGTACTTTTTAGTACCTTTTAGTACGAATTTCCAAAAACCCCGCCTTATCACACGCCTACTCACCAAACCCTACCTACATGCCAAATTTCAAATTTCTAGCTTTAGCAGTTTCGTCTGGGCGTTGATGATCAGTCAGTCACTTATAACGCAACTCTTTTATATATATAGAAGATTAATTAATTAATACAAAGCAAACCTTAAGACTAAACAAAAAGGAAATCAGTAGACTGGCAGCTATTCCCACAGAACATAACAGTCTGAAGGCCCACTTACACAAGATTGGATACAAGGGAAGCAACTGGTGTAGGGCGTGTGGAGAAGACAGCGAAACGTTTTAACCGTTCTCAGTCTTTTCAAGCCTTCGAACCCAATAATTCAATGCAAACCAAACCTGCGAATGAATAGATCTAACACCACATTTATTAGTTGTATCAGAGTGGGGTATTTTCATCCATCGTAGTGATCTCCTAACGTCTCCACTCCATTTTTCAATTATGTATGTTATGTCACGTAAACCAATGTACTCGCTCTATACACAATTATTTCATTTCTTCATGAAAAAAATACAATTTAGGCCATCTACAATTTCAGAAAAAAATCGTTTTTTTTACAATACATGTTCGTGCGTATGTGCACAAGAAAACTACTCATTAACAATGTTTTCATGCGTTATACATGCACATAAACATGTGCCGCCACAAACACTCACCCATCTTCTATACAAAACAGATACTTAAATAACACAAATCTCATTGTATAACACTCCATAAAAAAAACATTGCTACAATAAAACAAAATTGTGAATGGAGAGTTAAAAAAATGAATAAAAAAATCGTATTCACCAGATTTCAACAAAAAGTAGTAGGGCATTATGATACTAATAATCATGATAATTATAATTAACAATTTGTTATACAATCCTCACATATACATTTATCTCTACACTATGACAGATGAGCTGCGAAGGCGGTATAGTCGGAAATGGAATGAAATCATTGATGCCACTGATTGTCGTATGTTGTGTTTGGGGAAAAATTAACTTGATCCAGATCATCCAATCAGGAGATATTATCATTGCTACTACAACACTATGTATTGTATTATTTCCGCTGGCGCAACAATTGTTTCAGATATTCAATCTAACTGATATTGAATCCGATGGTATTCGTTATTACATTTTTGTGCTCTGTATTGTGTCCTGTATTGATCCACTCATACATAGCTTTAAACCTTAAATTTGCAACGGTGGCTTCATATTTTATTTGGATTTCTATTGACTGTTGGTGTTGATGGCAACATTTCTCCTATTTTGTTTCGTTTACGGTATCTACCTGTTCACAGAATATGAGTTGCCATCATATTTAATTGTTTCTATTTTACGTCCATTTGTTTCGTATCTCCATGTCATCTTGGTTTTTCGAAGGCAGCTATCCTTTCTCGAAGAGTACAACTTTTGTCGAAGGACTTTATTATTGTTTCCTCTAGGATATTGACATTCCTGTATATGCCTCCAGTACACAGGGTATAATGTCTTTGCGCATATGTTTGTAACATGCAAAATAGAACGAGATAGACCCATAGTTCCTTTTGAGAATATGCATAGAATAACTTTCTGAGTCGATTTATGTATGTCCGTCTGTCCGTTGTCCGTCTATTGGTGTTAAATTGTAAAAAGGTACAGATCGCTAACAGGCTCGTTTGTTTAGCCCAAGGCCAAGAACAAACCCTATTGAAATTGGTGAAAATCTGTTCAGATTTAAATATATATTTTCGTCCGATTTGATGTAAATGATGCCCCAAAGTCCTTATATGTCGATTTGCACAAAATTTAGTATAGCTTTATCAATAGATTCTATAATGATGTGTGCTTCGTTTCGTAAAAATCGGTTCCGATTTAGATGTAGCTCCCATATATATTTTCGTCTGATTTTATGTAAATGGTTCAAATCGGACATTCCATTCGCTTGGTATTGGATATATAAATACTGAGCACGTTGACCCTTTTTGGGGGAGGTACCAGAAGGAGTGGACAAATGGGTCTCATCTTCGGACTTGATCTAGGCTTGGTACAGATAATAGGTTGGACAAAGTTTAGTTAAAATCGGATATTCCGTTCGCATGATATTATACAATTTTTTTTCACATTTTGTACCATTTTGTGGGGGAGGTACCAGAAGGAGGGGACCGATATTGCCCATCTTTGAACTTGAACTAAGTTTGGAAGAAATTTGGATAAAATTGGTTACTACACTCGAGAGTTATTGGTGTTCAATTGTGGGGTAGGCACCAGCAGGAGGTGACCGATATTGCCCATCTTCGAACTTGAACTAAGTTTTGAAGAAATTTGGATAAAATCGTTTACTCAACTCGAGAGTCATTGTGCGCACCAGCCGGCCAGACAGACAGGCGGACAGACGGACGGACATTTGTAAATCGACTCCAAATTGTCTGAAACGGATTTGGTCCAAAGAAACATGGGGTCTAACACCAATATTTCGATGAGGTACATTTTCACCGTGTCAAAATTTATATACCCTCATTATCATTAGGCTATTAGGTACAAAAAAATTGATTCTGCCACAGCCACATATCGTGATTTAAAAAGATTGTAATGGATGGAGAAATTACATCCAGCACGCGACACTGTTTGGTGTGATCTTTGGTTCGAAGATGTGATTAGACCTTACTTCTTAGAAAACTACGATGGAACACTGTTACCGTTAATTCGGAACGTTATGATTTTTATACCCTTCACCACACTGTGGTACAGGGTATTATGTCTTTGTGCATATGTTTGTAACAGGCAAAAGGAAACGAGATAGACACATGGTTCCTTTTGAGAATATGCATAGAATCACTTTTTAAGTCGATTTATGCATCCGTCCGTCCGTCTGTCCGTCCGTCCATGTATTTTTGTGAACAAAGTACAGCTCGCATTTATGATCCGATTTGGATGAAATTTGGCACAAGTCACTTATTCGGTCCAAGGACGAACCCTATTGAAATTGGGAAAAATCGGTTCAGATTTAGATATAGCTCCCATATATATATTTAACCGATTTAATGTAAACGGTCCCTATATATCTTTCGATTTGCACGAAATTTGGTACAGCCTAATCATTTAGGTCTATAATGATGCCTGCCAAATTTCGTGAAAATCGGTCCAGATTTAGATATAGCTCCCATATATAGTTTCGTCCGATTTCATGTAAATGGTGCCCCAAAGTCCCTATATATCCATCGATTTGCACAAAATTTGGCATAAAGTACTGAATTAAGCCTAGAGTGATGTCTGCCAAGTTTCAAGAAAATCGGTCCAGATTTAGATATAGCTCCCATATATAGTTTCGTCCGATTTCATGTAAATGGTGCCCCAAAGTCCCTATATATCTTTCAATTTGCACGAAATTTGGCATAGCGTACTGAATTGAGCCTAGAATGATGCCTGCCAAGTTTCGTGAAAATCGGTCCAGATTTAGATATAGCTCCCATATATAGTTTCGTCCGATTTCATGTAAATGGTGCACCAAAGTCCCTATATATCTTTCGATTTGCACGAAATTTGGCATAACGTACTGAATTAAGCCTAGAGTGATATCTGCCAAGTTTCAAGAAAATCGGTCCAGATTTAGATGTAGCTCCCATATATAGTTTTGACCGATTTCATGTAAATGGTGCCCCAAAATCCCTATATATCTTTCGATTTCCACGAAATTTGGCATAACGTACTGAATTGAGCCTAGAATGATGCCTGCCAAGTTTCGTAGAAATCGGTCCAGATTTAGATATAGCTCCCATATATAGTTTCGTCCGATTTCATGTAAATGGTGCCCCAAAGTCCCTATATATCCTTCGATTTGCAAGAAATTTGGCATAACGTACTGAATTGAGCCTAGAGTGATGTCTGTCTTATAGATTGATTTTAAGTAATTTACGCACCAAGGAACCAATAGGAACAAAACGTTCTAAAATTAGTATAACCTAACCTGTGACAAGTGTGTTTGAAATCGCTTAATATTTGGATAGAGCTTCCATATATATTTTCACCCGATTTCAAGTAAATTGGGCATCAAACTCCTCATGTTAGTCAGATTGACATCAAATTTTGCATAATGTACAAAATTGAGCATAGAATTACGTAGTTGCGTTTTCTAGAAGTAAAGGCATAGCCCAACGGATGACCTATTTATATTTGTTTGAAGTCGATTTACATACTTTATGGGCAGATCTAGGTAGATTCACATTTAGATAAATATAACATATTATATTTCATCCAATTTAATGTTAATAGTCCTGTTTAATATACCCATAGTGGTGAAGGGTATCATATAGTCGGCCCCGTCCGACTTTACTACTTTCCTTACTGGTTTTGCTTCATATTGAAGAATACAATTTGTAATACTATTGGTTTCAATAAGACAGTGTCGCATGCTACACAATTAGAGCGAATATAACTTCATCACAAGAGACATTTCTTGGCAACTTCATTTCTCTTCGTGGCGATATCAACTGGCCACCGAAATGATATAATAAGAAACCATTACACTTTTTATACCCTTCACCACTCTGTGGTACATGGTATTATGTCTTTGTGCATATGTTTGTAACAGGCAAAAGGAATCGAGATAGACCAGATTTGGATGAAATTTCGCACAGATCACTTATTTAGACCAAAGACGAACCCTATTGGAATTGAATAAAATCGGTTCAGATTTGGATATAGCTCCCGCATATAGTTTCGTCCGATTTTAGTTTAATGGTGCACGAAACTTCCAATATTTTTCAGATTGAAACAATTTGCACAGCGTACTGAATTAGGTCCTGACTGATGTATGCGAAGTTTTATGGAATCGGTCCGATTCTAGGTAAATTGTGCACCAAACTCGCAAAATTTGTTCAATTGAGACAAAATTTTGCACAGCGTATTGAGATAGGTCCATATTAATGTATACGACGTTTTGTGAAAATCTGTTCAGATTTAAATAGAGCTCCCATATGTAGTTTCGTCTGATTTGTGGTAAATGATGCACCGAGGAGCCTACGTCTGTTCCATATACACGAGATAAAATTGTGGACAGCGCTTCGATATCCTACATCGCGTTAAATATTTAAAATACCAAAAATAGGGAGGTATAATTATATGGGGTAATGCCTAAATGTGGACCGATAGAGCTAATTTTCGAACCTATTTTTTTGTTTTGTATCCCTAGACCCTCCGAATCTAATATCATTACAACAGATGATCGAATATAACTAAATGATCTTCGAATTCCATGCTTTGCATGATAAACTGACAATTTCAAGCTAGTTAAGATCCAAATATTTGTAACGTTATGTGGGGTGGACCGATATTGATTATTTTTATATCCTCACCCTTATGGCTAAATGCTTTGATACGCAAAAAATATGCCCCATTAAAATATTGATTTTAGACCCCGTGTTTCTTTGCGCTAAATCCATTCCAGATAACTTCTAACCCCGACATATTTTCCAAATCATTTTTTTCCCAAATGAATATTTACGCCTTACATAAAAATTTGGTCACTTTAGGTTTTGGTTGATTTGACCCTCGGATATTGACCGATGATCTACACAGCCGTTTTTAGTATTTGGTCATATGTGATGTTCTGCATATAATAATGACCTTTGAGGCGACTAGAAAATCTGACAAAAACAAAGTTTTCAGTTCATTGTACCCCCCAAATATCATCTCAACACCACCGAAAATTATAGACATCGTCCTTGGCTATAACCGGAGCATGTACAATTTAAAAGCGATCAGCGGCCTCTATTGAGGCAAATATTTAAATATTTATGTATAATTCCCAGATCAGAGTACATACAACAAACAACTACTCTTGAATATACTATCAACTTCTCGGGTCTACGTCCTTCAGGAGTAAATATATTTGTCATAGACTATATAATACCCTTCACCACTTTGGTATATTCTACATATATCCTAATAGACGTTGCTTTTTCGAAGGAACATTGAAATAGAACGAACTCAAGTATGTGATTTTTATCTATATGTGAACCGACTAACATCAATACGTAAACCCGTATGCTAAGATTCATTGCATTCAGTCAGAATTACCGTCGTTTGCGTACAATGGGACAAACTAATTTAAATCGATTTATAGCAAACTTAATACACGCTATTCGGTATGCCGCATTTTTGTGTCAGTCGGGCAAACATTAGGAGTTTTGTGAGAGCTATATCTAAATTTGAACCGGTCTTCACGAAACTCAAAACACATCATTCTAGGCTCAATTAGGTACGCTATGCCAAAATTCATGCAAATCGAAAGATATATTCGGACTTTGGTGCACCATTTACATTAAGTCTGACGAAATATATGCAGGGCTATATATAAATCAGAACAGTTTTTTCTCGCGAAACTTAGCTCACATCATTTCGATTCCTCAAAACATAGCACCCATCATTCTAGACTCAATTCGAAGAATATATAGGGTCTTTGGTGTACCATTTACATTAAATCGGAAGAAAATATATATGGAAGTATACCTAATCTGAACCGATTTTCACGAAATTTAAAACACATAATTCTTCTCTTAATAAGCTATACAAAATTTCGTGTAAAGAAACATAGGGACTTTGGTGCACCATTTATCTTTAATCGAAGGAAAATATATCACGAATCTTAGCACACATCATTCTAGGCTTAATTTAGTACGCTGTGCCAAATTTCGTACAAATTTCAAGATCTATAGGGACTTTGGTGCACCATTTACCTTAAATCGGACGAAAATATTTATGGGAACTATATAAATCTGAACCGATTTCCACGATACTTTGCACACATCATTTCAGTACGCTTTGCAAAATTTCGCTCAAATCGGAAGATATATAGGGACTTTGGTGTACAATTTACATCAAATAGGACGAAAATATATATGGGAGCTATATCTAAATGTGAACCGATTTTCCCGAAACTTAACACACATCATTTCAGCACGCTATGCTAAATTTTGTGCAAATCGAAAGATATATAGGGATTTTGGTGCACCATTTACATTAAATCGGACGAAAATATATATGGGAGCTATATCTAAATGTGAACCGATTTTCCCGATACTTAACACACATCATTTCAGCACGCTATGCTAAATTTTGTGCAAACCAAAAGATATATAGGGACTTTTGTGCACCCTTTACATTAAATCGGACAAAATTATATATGGGTGCTATATCTAAATCTGAACCGATTTTCAGGAAAATTAACACACATTATTCTAGACATTATTCAGTACGCTATGCCAAATTTCATGCAAATTGAAAGATATATAGGGACTTTGGAGCACAATTTACATTAAATCGGACGATATTATATATGGTAGCTATATCTAAATCTGAACCGATTCTCATGAAACTTAGCACAAATCATTGCAGATTTAATTCAATACGTTGTGCCAAAATCCGGTCCGCTATGCCAAATATATATGTGAACTATATCAAAATCTAAACCGATTTTCACGAGACTTGACACACATCATTCTAGACCTAATTGATTGCGCTATGCCAAATTTCGTGCAAATCGAATGATATATAGTAAGCGAAATTTTCCCAATTTCAATAGGGTTCTCCTTGGGCCAAATAGATGAGCTGTTCCAAATGTCATCCAATTCGGATCATAAATACGACCTGTACTTTGTTTACAATTTAACATGAGGAATGGACATGCATAAATCGACTTAGAATGTGATTCCATCTCGTTTCCTTTTGCCTGTTACATACATATGCACAAAGACATAATAACCTGTACCACTGTGTGGTGAAGGGTATAAAAATACCCATACTTGGGCGTATCGTTATATGGGATTCTATATTAAATATTGCGAACTTTCTCCTAATTTCTAAACACATACACACGTTTATACATAAAGCGATATTAAATTTCAATCTGATCAAGAATACATATATATACCTTACAATTTCCAAAAGTTATCATTCCACCCCATACAATTTTACATCCACAAACAACACGATGGCGCATCAATTCATTGCAACATCATAACACAAAAAAAAAGAAAACAAAACTATGAAACATTTTGTAATGACGATAGAGACCGACCGAATGAACGAGCAACTGAACACCAAGCCAAACGAATAAAAGGCAAACAACAAACAACTTTTTTTTTGTGCGAAATAAAAAGCAAATAATCAGGCAAACATGCAACACATAATTGTGTGTGGCGCTGCTGTGTGGCAAAATGAATATTTTTCCATGCCACCGACAACTGCAGCAGCAGCAGCAAAAATTCAAACATTGTAAAACGAACGACAGAGTTTGTAAAAAGAAGAGATTTTTTTAATGAAAAAAATTCATCATTCTTAAATTTTGGTGAAAAGAGCGCCGAGAGAGTGGATGAGCCCGGATGGTAACATAAGCAACATAATTAATATAAGAGCAACTATTTAATGAAGGCAACTAGAAGCTTTTGCAAACAACTTGCAACCCCTTTGCAAATAGCTGCCACAAAAACCGATTCACACAAACACACACACATAAATATGAAAACATTACAAACAAGAAACTGAAGATATTTTAGGATTTAAATTTTTTTCTACAATTTTTTTTTCGTCACAACATTTTTTGGTTAAAATAATTTTGTGTGTGTGTGACTTAATAGGGTATGGGAGATAACTTTGGAGTGAATATTGTGCAGATTGTGGATAGATAGATGAATGACTAGATGGTTGGAAGGATAGATAGATGCATGGTTGATTGTTGAATTGTGTTGCAACATTGTGGACGCAGCCAACTTTTGCGTCCCTTGGTACCACAATACCACCTTTTGCATACGTTCTTTTGTTGTTGTTGTTGTTACTGTTTTTACATATAATGTTGACTCTTTTGTCATCCTTGTTGCCCGCCGTTGCTTCAGGTCCTCAACATAGAAATAATTTATGATGTTGTAAATTGTAAAATGTTGACATCACCATACAATTTACAGTGCAACGCCATGAGTGGTAATGTTTGTGGCAAATTGTTGTAGCCCGACTTGTGGTGGAATGTAGTTGGTTTTTTCTGCTCGCGTCTTTTTTTCTTTCTATACTTAAATTCCAGTGTTGTAGGAATAATGTGAAGTTTTTTTTACGTGTACTCATGTTCGTGTCCGCGAAAATTGTCTTTTGCTTGTGGCTACACTACAAAAACAACAAATATACCCTTCGTTTGAAAGATCGGTGTTATTCAATGGTGTTGTGGGTTTGTGCATTTGTTTCTCATTGGTAAATGGTTTCCTGAGCAGTGATCGGGTAAAGTTGGAAAAGGACAATTGAAACATATTTGAAGATAAACAAATCTCGTTTCGTGGTTCGTTTCAAAACAATAATGCCCAAAAATGAAGCCCAAGGCCCCTAAACAGAAGAGGTTTTTTTTGAGAAAAACATTCCTCATTTGATTTGCCTGCAGATATATCTAATATGAAAGGAAACATCGTTAGTATGGGAAGACTTGGGCACATTCGGCACTTTTTTAGAGCTCTATATCTCTGTACTTATTTTACAGATAAAAAACTTTGTGGGTGGTTATTGTCCTCTGATACTTAATTATTCAAAATTATACTAAATACATATAATAAATTAGTATTAGTAAACTAATTTACAGTTTTGTAAAAAACCACATTGACCTAATGTACCCATACCTGGGTTAGCTTCGGTACCACGGTCATAGACTGGTAATTATCAACGCTATCAGTGTGGTTGCAATTCAGATCATCATATATATATATATATATATATATACTTTTTTTTCAATTTTTATACCCTTTACCATAGCATGGTGAATAAGATAGGCAAGGGTTGGATGAAATCAAAAATTTCTGGAACATGGTTCACATTATGGTTTACATAATCGCGTTGTAGAAATGTCGGTATAGGTCCACTTTTTAGTATTTTCCCTACATTTTCATTTCAAGTACCTGTCAGTATATCTATGGTGGAGGGTATCCAAAGTTCGGACCGGCCGAACTTAACGCTTTTTCACTTGTTTATATTGAAATAGTTATCTGATTTGTTCCACCTTATGAGTTTGGTTCTAAAACTCTGTTGTAATTATTTCACCTGTGGAGGATAGCGAGATAAAAAATTAGAACGAAAGGTTCGATAATGAACTATAGCCGCATTTTGACCTAGCCGTGTGTGGAGGTTCCAGAAAGAGTGGACCATCATCGAATTTGAACTATGCTTGGAAGAAATAATAAGATGAGCAATGTTTGGATGAAATCTTAACTTTCTGAAACAAATTTGGCCCAAAGAAACATCGGGTCTAGAACCAATATTTCGATGAGGCACATTTTCACCGTATTAAATTATACTAAATACATATAATAAATTAGTATTAGTAAACTAATTTACAGTTTTGTAAAAAAACCACATTGACCTAATGTACCCCTACCTGGGTTAGCTTCGGTACCACGGTCATAGACTGGTAATTATCAACGCTATCAGTGTGGTTGCAATTCAGATCATCTAAAGGTTTTATTTTGTTTTAATATTCGACTTAATGTTTGACTTTTAATGATATATTTTTAGCGGCGAACGTTGAAACATTTTACGGAAATAATATAACACTATCTCTATATGATCGAATGTATCCCACTTTAAAATACCGAATATAACCGGAGGGTACTTTCTATATATATATATATATATATTTTTTTTTTTCTTTCAATTTTTATACCCTTCACCATAGCATGGAGAGAATATTAATTTTGTTTTTCCGTTTGTATCTTATCGAAATAATCATTTCCGACCATATATGTCTATATATATAAAAATGAATTTCTGTTTATTTGTTAGCTATAGAATCCTAAACTACCGAACGGATTTTCATGAAATTTTCACTGTCGACTTTTTGAGTACATTTGTAGTAACATAGGGTACTTAATTATTTGATAGGGGCAGGGTAAAAACTAGCCCCTAAACAAATTGCCACTTTGATTAGATGCGAATTGGTAATTGATGACAAAATGTTATTAAATACACAAACCACAGATATATTCACCATTGTATAAACCTGTTTACCAAGTCCACAAGTCTTTAGGAGTTGCCAATTCGCAATTTGTATGTATGAATGTGATGAGGGAAATGATAAAGTTAGAAATATCAGAAAGAGTTGTACTGAATAAGAAGTACAGTAAATAAATGTGATGTATGCCTAAAAAAGGCTATTCACAAAATGTGTTATTTTGTCCTATTGGATGTATTTGCTAAGCTTTTTCCTTATAAAATTTTGTATTATACCCTGCATCATAGTATGGAAGGTATATTAATTTTGTTTTTCCGTTTGTAACTCATCGAAATAATCATTTCCGACCCTATAAAGTATATATATTCTTGATCAGGGTAAAATTTTAAGACGGTCCGTAAGTCCGTCCGTCTGTTGTAATTACGCTATCTTCTGCAGGAATTGAGATATGGTGCTGAAATTTTGCATAGGGTTGTCTTTTGTCTGCACGCAGGTCAAGTTCGAAGATGGGATATATCGGTAAACGTTTAGGAATAGCTCCCATATAAGAGTACCCCCAAATTTTCGGTATTTTGGGGTTCTTGACAGTGTTTTCCAACCGAATTCGCTGAAGTTTGGTACGTTGGGTTCTTATTGGGTACTAAATGTCTCCACACAAAATTATTAGTATAGGTCCACCTTTTCTGGTAGCCCCCATATAACGTCACCTCCTAATATTCAGTATTTTGGGGGGTTTTGACCGAATTGGCTGTAATTTAGTAATTTGAGTTCTTATTGGGTAGCAAATCTCTATACTTAAAATTATAAATATAGGTAAATTTTTTTCGGGTAGCCCCCATATAAAGGTACCCCCAATTTTCAGTATTTTGGGGTTCTTGAGTGCGTTTTTCAACCGAATTCGCTGCAATTTGGTATTTTGCAGTCGAATATGGTAAGAAATCTTCATACCAAAAATTATTTATATTCGCCCCCTTTTTGCGGTAGTCCCCATATAACTCCCTTTTATATTAAAATAGTTATCTAATTTGTTCCGCATTTTTGGTTTGGTTCTAAGAGTCTGTCGATATCGAGATAAAGCTAGAACGTAAGGTTCGACAATGAACTATAACCCGCATTTAGGCATTTAGTTTGGAAGAAATAATAAGATAGGCAAGGGTTGGATGAAATCAAAAATTTCTGGAACATGGTGCACATTATGGTTTACATAATCGCGTTGTAGAAATGTCGGTATAGGTCTTCTTTTTAGTATTTTCCCTACATTTTCATTTCAAGTACCTGTCAGTATATCTATGGTGGAGGGTATCCAAAGTTCGGCCCGGCCGAACTTATCGCTTTTTCACTTGTTTATATTGAAATAGTTATCTGATTTGTTCCGCCTTGTGAGTTTGGTTCTAAAACTCTGTTGTAATTATTTCACCTGTAGAGGATAGCGAGATAAAAAATTAGAACGAAAGGTTGTATAATGAATTATAGCCGCATTTTGACCATAAGGCTGAGTGTATAATTACCCATTAAAATTTTCTGATATTTGTATTATGGTTTACATAATCCGTGTTTAGAAATGTCGGTATAGGTTGGGTATGTCCCCTATATTTTCATTTCTATTACCTGTCAGTATATGTATGATGGAGGGTATCCAAAGATCGGCCCGGCCGAAATTAACGCTTTCTCACTTGTTTCCTTATAAAATTTTGTATGATAATGTAAAATTCTTGCCTATGTTTTTAACTTATTGAGACCCGAATTTTTTCCGCAATCTTTGAACAAATTGCTGTTCACAGATTTAATGCAACTATCCTAAATACGATACGTACAAAATTTCGCATCGCTACATCCTTGCATTCGGGAGATACAGTTTGTCCTTCCTGACAAATAAAAGTTCAATATCGAGAAAACCAAATGCTATATCGACAGAAAAATTATTTTAAAATATTGTCTATATTCATTTTTACTCGAATCAAAAATAATTCTGATGGCAGAATTCATACAATTTGAATGCGAAGCGATTTTAAAAATTTGGACTGTA
>NW_026872821.1:0-138316 GCF_032173495.1 Musca vetustissima
TATTTCGTGTTTTTTATATCTGTGTAACTTTCTTGAATTGAAAACTTATTTTGCAAAAACGAAATGCAAATAGTATCCCAAATAACCGGCTAACACTTCTGAAGTTGTAGACACAGGCACAGTTAAACTGTTTGCTTTAAGTAGGTAGTGTCCCGAAGGATACGGTGTATGATTTTCATATGGATTTTTGTAAACACCGTGGAGTTTCTGAGGAAGAAGGGCTGCGGGAGCCATTGTCCTGCCAGCAGCCGGTTTAATGTAAATGGTGACCCACAATCCCTATATATCTTTTGATTTCAGTTAGAATGATTTGTGCTAAATTTCGTGAAAATCGGTTCAGATCTAGATATAGCTCTCGTATATATTTTCTTCGGTTTTTATGTAGGTGGTGTGCGAAAGACCCCAAGTTTTTTCAATTGGCAAACACAAGATTCGTTAAAATTGGTTCATCATAGCTCCCATATATATTTTTGTTCAATTTTAGGTAAATGGTGAACCAAATTGTGGATTGATGTTAGTCGGTTCATATAAATATATATATAGATAAAGATTAAATATTCATGTTTGTTCAATTTAATATCAATGTTATTTCGACGAGCGACGTCAATACGGATTATATGTAGAATACACCAAAGTGGTGAAGGGTATCATACAGTCGGCCCAGTCCGACTTTATTAGCTTCTTTACTGGTTTTACATACATATCTGACATCATTTATGAAAAACAATTTTAGGTAAATGGTGAACCAAATTATGGATTGATGTTAGTCGATTCACATAAATATAGATAGATAAAGATTAAATATTCATGATTGTTCAATTTCATATCAATGTTATTTCGAAGAGCGACGTCTATACGGATGTATATATAGAATACACCAAAGTAGTGAAGGGTATCATACAGTCGACCCAGTCCGACTTTATTACCTTCTTTACTGGTTTTACATACATATCTGAAATCATTTGTGAAAAACGCTAGTGTACATTTCTACCAATTAAAAACATATATTTATTGCTAAGGACAAAGCACGAGAAAGCGCAAGTGTTTAATTTGTATTGGCAATAACTTTAGAAATTAATTTCACCAAATTATGCCTGATTTCTGTAATTGAACAAACAGTTCAATTAAGCGGGTTTCGGATTTTTGTTTTTATTTTATCATGGCTTTTTGATATACATTTTATTTCTTCAAAATAATTAAGACATTAATTTTATATTATAATAAAAACATATATATGTAGTATTTCCATTTCATTAATCAAATATTTTCTTAATTCACGCTTAAGGGGACCCCCCCCCCATTCTCGGTGTCAACATTTTTTTTGATTTAATTCGAATCTACTCTAATTCTAGAATGTTCCTACAAAATTTCAAGTGAAAATCTCAAGAACTCTTGAAGATATACCCGATTTATTGTGTTGGCATCTAGTGACGGCAAGAGTGATTCTCAAACTTTAAACGCATTTTTCTCAAAACGAATGGCGGGCATGATAGCTCAAAAACTAATAATCCAATCGGCTTCAAATTTTGACACGTTTCTCTGGGAGTGTGTAGCTCTCGTATGAACTAGGATAAAGCCAATCGGTGAAGATCTTCCTTATTTTTTAACTTAGTTTGTGGTAAAAAATAGGCGATTTTCCAAAAAAAATTTCAAAGTTCCGCCATTTTGTTAATTCTTGTGCGAAGTCAATAATCCTAGTTCATACGAGAGCCAGACATGTCCTCTTTCTAACACCGTTGGAATTTTCGGATTCCGATGTTCCAGTGAGGAGTTATCATGCCCGCCATCGAAAATATGGACTTTTCTTAGAACACAAAAAACAACAACAAATTTTGATAAATTATTTTTCTTTCTTTTTTAATCTTCAAATTTATATGTGCCAAATTACAAACCTTAACAACCATTGGTATCCATTTACCAGTCCATTTAAAATCTTAAAAATAAAGAATCGAGAATGGGGGGGTTCCCTTAAAACAACATAATTCACATAGTTGTTTTAACCGAATAGGAAGTAAGTTGAATACAGTGGGACCAATATATTTAACCCGTTGTTTAGTTAAACCACAAGAAGTCACGCTTAAGTCCATAGCGTGTCTTGTCATACGATTCGTGACTATTAAATTTGGGTTGAAATGTATTGTATTAGATCCAATTCCCCTGATACTTTTCAATATATATATATATATATTCAGTTGTTTGTACAAACCAATATTGGGTAGTATATTCATTGCAGAATTTGTAAACAGATTTTATGTACAGTATCTCTGTGGTAAGTTAAAAACAATTTTTAATGCTCTATTCTGACTAGACTGTAAACTTTTGAGGGACATTATATTTCTTGCTGCATAAATCATTGGCATATATGTTAAATGAGAATGAACCAGAGACTGATAGAGCATCATCTTTCATTCGACACTCAACTTATTTTTAAATTTATATAAAATACCTATACCAACTGACAATTTGGATTTTAGATTGCGTATATGATTTTCCCATATTTAATTTTGACTTTTGTACATCCCTAGGTGGTTCACACCGTCAGATTCAACAATTTCATGACCATCTAATGATAATGTTGTAAGAGTACATTACAACTTCATCATTTCTTGAGACATTTGGTCTAAATCGTAGCAATTTAGTTTTACTTGGGTTCAACAAAGGTTTGTTTATTCTTAGATATTCGCATAAAACAGAAGCATCATATTCCTCCTGTGTCCAAGTACGCTTCCTTGTGGAACTCCTCAAATAACAGTAACTATATCACTTGTTGCATCTCCAATTTAAAAACATTGTTTCCTATTGTCCAAATAAGATTTGAAAATTTGGCACGTATTTGAGGAAAATCCGATAGTCTTAAGTTTTGTTCACGTAGCGAACATGGTTTTAAAATAATAAAGATAGTGAATGTCTTGCTGTGGGTCTCTTGTGTAAGAGAGAGAACATTTAGTTAAAGAGGGATCTATTTTAGTATACAGTCCACTTAATATAAAAACATTTTCATGTTAAATATTTGTACACTAGAATAAGATAGGAGTTTTCTATTGCCACATGTGGTATGTTTGGGTGAGATTACGGGGAGTAATCTTCATTACAGACTGATAAGCATGTGTAGCGTGATTGCCACATGCGAGATAAAGAAATGTGTGTGTCCACTCCATGTGTTATGACAGATGCACTCCATCTCTCTCTCTTTTACACATTATGTTAAGTCATATTGTAATACTTAGTTGTTAAGGACCTCTTTTTATTTTAATAAATTAGTGTGTAAATGCACAGCAAATAAGTAAGACGTGCTTTCACTCCGCGGATAATATCCGCGTAAGATCCCTAGTTTTTCAAGCATATTTATTAATATTTTATGATCTACTAAATCAAATGCTTTAGTGATATCAAAAAACATAACATAACCATAACATGGAGTGTATTTTAAATTTGTCATTCCGTTTGCAACACCTCGAACAGACAACTGAATTGACTGTAATTTATATTCTCATTGTCTCTCAAATTTCAATAACACAACTTATCAATATTGATCCCCGCTTTGTATAGTCCCATAAAACGGTAGCCCCCTATTAGGTTATCATCTTTGTTGGTATAGTCATTACCCTTACATAACATGTGTTTTCTTCTTCTATTAATTTTACATATTCTGAATGTCAACAGGATGAACTGTTTATATCCCCCACCACGAGAAGGGTGTAACGAATTCGGCCTGGCTGAACTTAATTGCTTTAAACTGAATTGTTGCTGAGTGCGTTAGACCAATGTCTTCGAAATTGTATATATTTTCCCATTAAAAATATGGAAACTACTTTCAAACAGACAAAGTTATATGCTTTTTGACGGAAGTTGCACTAGGCATGATTATTAAGAGCACAGCGAAAAATTATTATTTATATCTGTGTAACTTTATTGAATTGAAAACTTATTTTGCAAAAACGAAATACAAATGGTATCCCAAATAACCAGCCAACACAGTTAAACTTTTTGCTTTAAGTAGGTAGTGTCCCGAAGGATATGGTGTATTATTTGTATATGGATTTTTATAAACACCGTGGAGTTTCTGAGGAAGATGGACTGCGGGAGCCATTGTTCTGCTAGCAGCCAGTCGGCTGCCGGTTTAATGTACATGGTAACCCACAATCCCTATATATCTTTTGATTTGAGCGAAATTTTGAGTTCAGTTAGAATGATTTGTGCTAAATTTCGTGAAAATCGGTTCAGATCTAGATATAGCTCCCGTATATATTTTCTTCCGATTTTATGTAAGTTGTGTGCGAAAGACCCAAAGTTGGTTCAATTGGCACACACTTTTGTACCATGTACTGAAGTTGACATCACTTAATCTCTGACAAGTTTCGTTGAAATTGGTTCATAGTTAGATATAGCTCCCATATATATTTTTGTTCGATTTTAGGAAAATAGTGAACCAAATTGATGTTAGTCGGTTCAATAAATTTAGCTAGATAAAGATTACATATTTATGTTCGTTCAATTTCATATGAATGTTCTTTTGAAGAGCGAGGTGTGCACGGATACATATGTAGAATACACCAAAGTGGTGAAGGGTATCTTAAAGTCGGCCCAGTACGACTTTATCACTTCTTTACTGGTTTTACATACATATCTGACATAATTTATGAAAAACGCTAGGGTACATCTCTACCAAGTGAAAACATATATTTATTGCTAAGAACACACAACCAGATCGGCGAAAATGTCTATAAAATCGGAGATGTGATCGAGGAATGTCTTTAAAATGGCGGGAAATCAACCTATATCGACTTAAAGAACAACAACAAATCCACGATGGATAACTTCCACAAATAGACGAGCACTTTTAATCGTGGCACAAGATTTTATTAAGAGAATGATTTTAATTTTGTCTAACAAAACCTAATAAATTATTAAAAAGCATTATATTTTTATGTTGAGAACTTTCAATAAATGTTAAAAGTGCGGTTTTGTTACACCGGAAAAGTTGTAGGCGACAAAAACCACCGTTGTATAGCAAAAAACATCCGCAATTTTTATCATGTTAGTAATGTTAAAATATATCCAACTAGCATGGACGTCTCCTGACCATGCACTGTAGTGTTAGTTGCCAGAAACTAACCAAGGTGTGCCACATCGAATTGATACCCTCCCCATAACATGGTGTGTATTTTAAATTTGTCATTCCGTTTGCAACACCTCGAACAGACAACTGAATTGACTGTAATTTATATTCTCATTGTCTCTCAAATTTCAATAACCAAACTTATCAATATTGATCCCCGCTTTGTATAGTCCCATAAAACGGTAGCCCCCTATTAGGTTATCATGCCTGGCTGAACTTAATTGCTTTAAACTGAATTGTTGCTGAGTGCGTTAGACCAATGTCTTCGAAATTGTATATATTTTCCCATTAAAAATATGGAAACTACTTTCAAACATACAAAGTTATATGCTTTTTTGACGGAAGTTGCACTAGGCATGATTATTAAGAGCACAGCGAAAAATTATGTTTTGTGATCCATAATTCTTGTTCGATTTGTTTGTTACATGTTTAACGATATGTCGTTAGAAGAAAGATGTTTCAAGATATATGCTATGTTTATGTGTAGGAATTCATATTGTACAGCTTTAGATTTATAGTAAAATATATAATTAAGTTGAAGATAGACAATTATTGTTTATTTTCGAATAAACAATACATAAGGATTATTAGAAAGATGTTTGCTGTAATATTTGTTTATAATTACCTAATGTTTATATTCGTGCAAATTTATAACTCGTTTTATATGGTTGGAACATAATTTTCGAACACATTTAAATCCGCTTTTAAATTAATTTCTTTTTTTTATTTTGTGTTATTTATATCTGTGTAACTTTATTGAATTATTTTGCAAAAACGAAATACAAATGGTATCCCAAATAACCAGCCAACACTTCTGAAGTTGTAGACACAGGCACAGTTAAACTTTTTGCTTTAAGTAGGTAGTGTCCCGAAGGATACGGTGTATTATTTATATATGGACGTCTCCTGACCATGCACTGTAGTGTTAGTTGCCAGAAACTAACCAAGGTGTGCCACATCGAATTGATACCCTCCCCATAACATGGAGTGTATTTTAAATTTGTCATTCCTTTTGCAACACCTCGAACAGACAACTGAATTGACTGTAATTTATATTCTCATTGTCTCTCAAATTTCAATAACCAAACTTATCAATATTGATCCCCGCTTTGTATAGTCCCATAAACGGTAGCCCTCTATTAGGTTATCATCTTTGTTGGTATAGTCATTACCCTTACATAACATGTGTTTTCTTCTTCCATTAATTTTACATATTCTGAATGTCAACAGGATGAACTGTTTATATCCCCCACCGGTGTAACGAATTCGGCCTGGCTGAACTTAATTGCTTTAAACTGAATTGTTGCTGAGTGTGTTAGACCAATGTCTTCGAAATTGTATATATTTTCCCATTAAAAATATGGAAACTACTTTCAAACAGTCAAAGTTATATGCTTTTTTACGGAAGTTGCACTAGGCATGATTATTAGGAGCACAGCGAAAAATTATGTTTTCTGATCCATAATCCTTGTTCGATTTGTTGGTTACATGTTTAACGATATGTCGTTAGAAGTAAGAGGTTTCAAGATATATGCTATGTTTAAGTGTAGGAGTTCATATTGTACAGCTTTAGATTTATAGTAAAATAGATAATTAAGTTTAAGATAGATAATTGTTGTTTATTTTCGTATAAACAATACATACGGATTATTAGAAAGATGTTCGCTGTAATATTTGGTTATATTTACCTAATGTTCCTATTCGTTTTACATTGTTGGAGCATAATTTTCGAACACATTTAAATCCGCTTTTAAATTAATTTCTTTTTTTATTTCGTGTTATTTATATCTGTGTAACTTTATTGAATTGAAAACTTATTTTGCAAAAACGAAATACAAATAGTATCCCAAGTAACCGGCCAACACTTCTGAAGTTGTAGACACAGGCACAGTTAAACTGTTTGCTTTAAGTAGGTAGTGTCCCGAAGGATACGGTGTATGATTTTCATATGGATTTTTGTAAACACCGTGGAGTTTCTGAGGAAGAAGGGCTGCGGGAGCCATGGTCCTGCCAGCAGCCGGTTTAATGTAAATGGTGACCCACAATCCCTATATATCTTTTGATTTCAGTTAGAATGATTTGTGCTAAATTTCGTGAAAATCGGTTCAGATCTAGATATAGCTCTCGTATATATTTTCTTCGGTTTTTATGTAGGTGGTGTGCGAAAGGCCCCAAGTTTTTTCAATTGGCAAACACAAGATTCGTTAAAATTGGTTCATCATAGCTCCCATATATATTTTTGTTCAATTTTAGGTAAATGGTGAACCAAATTATGGATTGATGTTAGTCGGTTCATATAAATATATATATAGATAAAGATTAAATATTCATGTTTGTTCAATTTAATATCAATGTTATTTCGACGAGCGACGTCAATACGGATTATATGTAGAATACACCAAAGTGGTGCAGGGTATCATACAGTCGGCCCAGTCCGACTTTATTAGCTTCTTTACAGGTTTTACATACATATCTGACATCATTTATGAAAAACAATTTTAGGTAAATGGTGAACCAAATTATTGATTGATGTTAGTCGATTCACATAAATATAGATAAATAAAGATTAAATATTCATGTTTGTTCAATTTCATATCAATGTTATTTCGAAGAGCGACATCTATACGGATGTATATATAGAATACACCAAAGTAGTGAAGGGTATCATACAGTCCGACTTTATTACCTTCTTTACTGGTTTTACATACATATCTGAAATCATTTATGAAAAACGCTAGTGTACATTTCTACCAATTCAAAACATATATTTATTGCTAAGGACAAAGCACGAGAAAGCGCAAGTGTTTAATTTGTATTGGCAATAACTTTAGAAATTAATTTCACCAAATTATGCCTGATTTCTGTAATTGAACAAACAGTTCAATTAAGCGGGTATCGGATTTTTGTTTTTATTTTATCATGGCTTTTTGATATACATTTTATTTCTTCAAAATAATTAAGACATTAATTTTATCTTTATATATAAAAGAGTTGCGTTATAAGTGACTGACTGATCATCAACGCCCAACCGAAACGGTTAAAGCTAGAAACTTGAAATTTGGCATGTAGGTTGGGTTTGGTGCGTAGGCGTGTGATAAGGCAAGGTTTTTGGAAATTCGTACTAAAAAGTACTAAAAACTGTATTACGCAGGAACGGTAAGATGTAGAACTTTGAATTTTGACACGTAGCTTTGTCTATGACGAGCGGACTTGAATGTGTGAAAAAATTTTGGAATTTAGTACTTAGATGTACTAAAAAGTACGAAATATTGTATTTGAATGGAATTGGTGAAGATTCATATCTGAAACATGGTATGGAGCTTTAGCTATTACAAAGAGAATACTGTGCAAAAATATTTTTTGGAAACTAGTACTAAAAGGTACTAAAAAGTACTAAAACTGCATTACTCCGGAACGGTTGGAAGTAGAACTCTGAAATTTGATATGCAGCTTTGTCAGTGATAAGCAAATCAAAATTTGTGAACAAGTTATGGAAATTAGTACTAAAGGTACTACAATGTACTAAATATTATACTACGATGGTAAAGGTCATTAAAACTAAAATGATGTGCAAAAAAATTTTTTTTTTTGGAAATTAGAACATATTATGGTACTAAATAGTACTAAAAATTGTATTACGCCGGAACAGTTGGAACTACAATTCTGAAATTTGTATGCAGCTTTGTCATTTATAAACAAATCAGAATGTGCGAACAAATTTTGGAAATTAGTACTAAATGTACTAAATATTATACTACGATGGAACAGGTAGGCATACATATCTGAAATTTAGTATGTAACTTAAGCTATTCTACTTGAATAAATTAGTACTAGAATATATTAAAGAATATATTTCACATATAGCGTTAACTATAACAAATAGAAAACTATATATATATATATATATATATATATATAAATTAGTACTAAATACTGTAGTATAATGGAACCGGTAGGAATAGAAATCTGAAAAGCGGTACATATATTTAATTATTACAAATACCATGCTATATATTAGTATATTTTTGAAATTTGTACTAAAATGGTAGAAAATATGAACTTATAATGGAAAAGTCATAGATTGAGATCTGAAATTTAGTATGTAGTAAATTGTACTAAATATTGTACCATAGTAAATGGTAAAAAATATAAATTTAGAGTACAAAAATATTGCACAGTGTGGGAAAAAGTATAATTCTGAAATATTCTGTACGGTTGAATGGATGAAGATGAACCTGTTATTAAATAATTAGCTGGAACTATGACAATAACAATTTATACATAAATATTTTGCATTAATAAATTCTAAAATGTACTAAAAAGTACAACATATTGTATACGGCGGTACGGGTGGATATAAAAAACAATGTTTTTGGCAATTTTGTCGGACATTTGTACTTAAAGTACTAAATATTGTATACGACAGAACGAGTAGAGGCAGAGTCCTGAAATTTTGTATGTATATTTTGTTTTAACAAATTAAAAAAAGTATTTTTTTAATTTGTAGTAAAATGTACTAAATAGAAAAGGTTAGAGAAAGATATCCGAATTTTAGTATTACTGTTTGACTTGCCATAGTCAAAAAAAATGTTTTATGGAAATATTTTTCAAACATTTTTAATTAAATTACTAACGGTTATATGAAATATAGTTTCGAATATGGATCTATTCTACAGCGAATGATTATGTTCATTTTGGTTAAAATTTCCAATGTAGTGAAAAACGGCCGAGACTTCAAATACAAATAAGTGAAACTATGCAAACAAGCCGCTGAACATCACAAGTACTAAAGTGTAGGCACTTTTAAATGCTAAAGTTTCAAAATTTTCTAAAATAACAATACTGATATTTCCAATGAAGTTTCCAACCACACTGGAAATATATTATACTGCATCAATCTTTTGATGTAATGAATAATGGGCTGGATCATTATCATGAGGATATACTAAAAATACCGACAATTCCATTGAGTATTTTGTAATACGTAACGCACCAGAAACACTAAATTTCTGCAATTTTAATGAAATCTTCACTAAAGGCAGGTCTATGCATAAAAAATGATGCGATGTGCAAGGTCGTAATTTGTACTATAAGGGTACTACTATAAGTACTAAAACGAACTAGATATTTTACCAGTAGTATTCAATTACCGAAAGGAACAAAAAAGGTTATCACAGTATTATAGTACTATTTACATTGGTCCATCGGGAGGATCGAGAAGATAGTAAAGATATAAAACCTATAATTAAAATGTTTCAAATTTATACTTAATCCAAAAGCTTATTGTGTAGCTAAATTAATGTTTATTTATTTAACTATAAAAAGTTTCGCTAACAACGTAGCGGCCCTATGCTAGTATTATAATAAAAACATATATATGTAGTATTTCCATTTCATTAATCAAATATTTTCTTAATTCACGCTTAAGGGGACCCCCCCATTCTCGGTGTCAACATTTTGTTTTTTTTGATTTAATTCGAATCTATGGACTTTTATGGACTTTTCTTAGAACACAAAAAACAACAACAAATTTTGGTAAATTATTTTTCTTTCTTTTTTAATCTTCAAATTTATATGTGCCAAATTACAAACCTTAACAACCATTGGTATTCATTTACCAGTCCATTTAAAATCTTAAAAATAAAGAATCGAGAATGGGGGGGTTCCCTTAAAACAACATAATTCACATAGTTGTTTTAACCGAATAGGAAGTAAGTTGAATACAGTGGGACCAATATATTTAACCCGTTGTTTAGTTAAACGACAAGAAGCCACGCTTAAGTCCATAGCGTGTCTTGTCATACGATTCGTGACTATTAAATTTGGGTTGAAATGTATTGTATTAGATCCAATTCCCCTGATACTTTTCAATACATATATATTCAGTTGTTTGTACAAACCAATATTGGGTAGTATATTCATTGCAGAATTTGTAAACAGATTTTATGTACAGTATCTCTGTGGTAAGTTAAAAACAATTTTTAATGCTCTATTCTGACTAGACTGTAAACTTTTGAGGGACATTCTATTTCTTGCTGCATAAATCATTGGCATATATGTTAAATGAGAATGAACCAGAGACTGATAGAGCATCATCTTTCATTCGACACTCAACTTATTTTTAAATTTATATAAAATACCTATACCAACTGACAATTTGGATTTTAGATTGCGTATATGATTTTCCCATATTTAATTTTGACTTTTGTACATCCCTAGGTGGTTCACACCGTCAGATTCAACAATTTCATGACCATCTAATGATAAAGTTGTAAGAGTACATTACAACTTCATCATTTCTTGAGACATTTGGTCTAAATCGTAGCAATTTAGTTTTACTTGGGTTCAACAAAGGTTTGTTTATTCTTAGATATTCGCATAAAACAGAAGCATCATATTCCTCCTGTGTCCAAGTACGCTTCCTTGTGGAACTCCTCAAATAACAGTAACTATATCACTAGTTGCATCTCCAATTTAAAAACATTGTTTCCTATTGTCCAAATAAGATTTGAAAATTTGGCACGTATTTGAGGAAAATCCGATAGTCTTAAGTTTTGTTCACGTAGCGAACATGGTTTTAAAATAATAAAGATAGTGAATGTCTTGCTGTGGGTCTCTTGTGTAAGAGAGAGAACATTTAGTTAAAGAGGGATCTATTTTAGTATACAGTCCACTTAATATAAAAACATTTTCATGTTAAATATTTGTACACTAGAATAAGATAGGAGTTTTCTATTGCCACATGTGGTATGTTTGGGTGAGATTACGGGGAGTAATCTTCATTACAGACTGATAAGCATGTGTAGCGTGATTGCCACATGCGAGATAAAGAAATGTGTGTGTCCACTCCATGTGTTATGACAGATGCACTCCATCTCTCTCTCTCTCTTTTACACATTATGTTAAGTCATATTGTAATACTTAGTTGTTAAGGACCTCTTTTTATTTTAATAAATTAGTGTGTAAATGCACAGCAAATAAGTAAGACGTGCTTTCACTCCGCGGATAATATCCGCGTAAGATCCCTAGTTTTTCAAGCTTATTTATTAATATTTTATGATCTACTAAATCAAATGCTTTAGTGATATCAAAAAACATCCCTGCAACACCCTATTGACCTCTATCTAATCCACTGCATTGCTGTCAATAAGGTCAACAACGCATTCCTGTACATTTCTTGAAACCATACTGGCGTTCAAAAATTAATCAGTAAGCATAAAAATTACTTTTTTCGATAACTTTACTAATAGTAGACAGTGTAGCAATCGGGCGATAATTTTGTATTAACTGTGTATTTGCACATTTTGGAATAGGGGTTATCTTCTGTATCTTTAACGCATCTGAAAAAACTGTTTCGTTAATCATAAAATTGTAAATTAACGTAATAATTTGAGCTACAGCGTATTTCCTGATCAAGAGTAATTTTGATGTAATCTTATCACAACCTGGAGCTTTGTTACCGTTCATATGATCCATAATATCTTCTATGAACTCTGATTAAATCGGTTCTAGAGTAAAACTGTTATATGTTGGAACTAGAGTTCGAAAAAAATTTATATCATCACTAGCAAATGTTGGTAATTTAGCACCCGTATTAATAATTGAATTTAAAAGGTATTGATTGAAATAGTTAGTTTTTTCTTGGTCTGTTAATAGACGAACATTATTTTCGGTCAAAATTATCTTAACTTCTGGCTTTTTCTTTCCAAGCTGTTGATTTAAAAACTTCCATGTTTTCCTTATATCGCCATTGCATTTTTTTAATTATCTTTATAGTAATTGTTCATTAAATATTTACTGCATTTTTTTATTACACTACTTATCCTCTTGAGTGAATCTGATATATATTTGTTATTCCTATTTCTCCTCCTTTGTAAAAGGAGTTTATTATTATATTCTCCAAAGTATCAGTCATCCATGGATTCATTTTCCTTTTAATACTAGTCTGTGTCACTGAAATTTTTGAACATTCCTGTAAAGCTGATGTACATGTATTAGTAAAGCTTTTAAATAATTTAGAACAAGTTTTTAATCCATCAACAAGTGAAGATCAAGAAATTTTTCTACTTTATCATAATTGATAACATTGCGTTTTTCAAAAATAGTTTTTAAATTCAAATTAGGAACAGAGAAGTTTAGTGTACAAAAAATCATGTTGTGATCTGCAAGGTTGTTTTCAATACAATTTACCGATATCATATGATCTATATTACTAAAAACACAATCGATGCTAGTCCTTCCCATGGGGCAAGTTACCATGTTGTGGCAAGATAATAGATTTACGGTTGCGAAAGTATCAAGAATATGATTTTTTCATTGTTATCACCCAGTAAATTAATGATTAAATCTACCAAAAATATGCAAGGGGAATTGTTAATTTCCAAAAACAACGTTTCCAATTTTGAACTAAATTTGTAAAATGAACATTTCTGCGATCTCTATACAGAATATATAATTAACGGTTTGCTGTTTACAATTATATATGGCAAACTGAAAGCAATAACATCTACAAAATCACGAATTTGCTTTTTCAATACTTCGTATTTTATATTTTTGTTTATATATACGGTTGTTCCGCCAAATGAATCTCTTCTAGAGCAGTGAATTGCAGAAAACCTTTCAATAGCATAAATGCTTACATTTCCTGTATCGAACCAGGTTTCCTGGACAGCAATAATCACTGGAATACTTCTTAACTCATCAATAACCCTCTTAAATTCATTGAATTTGGTTATTGACGAAATACTTCTGACATTGAAAAACAGGATATTTAAAAATTTACTGTTTACTTCAAATTTTTTTTTTTGTTAAAATGATTTATATTAGAAAAAATATTAGAATTCATTAAAATTTTTAGAAATATGCAATTAAATGAATCTATTATATAATTTATTTACAATTGGTGAAGCAAAAGAACCATCCTCCTCTTCACATTCATCATCAGTATCAATATCAGCTGCATTGACATCAATTCTTCGTTGACAAGAAGACATTCCAACTCGTTTACATAAGATATTGTCAACATCTTGTTTATTATTCAATCGTATTCCTCTAGCATTCTCATCTTTTTTGACATAAACATTGTCATATTTCACAAAAACGTACTTGAGTACAACGGTTTTCAAAGTCTTTGCATAATTGAATAGATGTAAACATCCTGGACTTAAAAAGTCATTGACAAACACTCCTTTTAATTCATCTAACAATTTGAGTTTTGATTTTTCATCCATTAGTTTACTCTTAGATTTAGAGTTTGCAAACTTCACAATTAGAGATGTTTTATTTCCCACTTTTCTTCTTTTGTTTACATAAAATGTTTCTTCTATGTCTTCATTGTTTATATTTGCCCCGATTTTTTTATTATTTCTAAGCATTCATCAATAGCACCAACATTTTCTCTCTTTTGAACTCCATTTATTACAAAGTCATTCTTTACACGAATGTCATTTAAACATTTTACAGATGACTTAAGCTCATTTACTTCTTCTGTCAGATTTTTATTCTCTTTTTCCAGTACCTCTATCTTCTTTTTATTTTTAACAACACCTTGCATTATTTCATCAAATTTAGATGACATAAATTGCATTGCTTCTTTTATCTCTCCAAGTTGAGAAAGCTGTGCTTTAATCACACTCGTCACAGAAACTTCATTTGGCACGCACAAGATACATTTATACTCAAGAGAGAGGTCTTTAACGAGAGCATCTATCTGTTTCCGTCATTCCCTTGAATTTCCATTTTGCAATGTGTAGTATTTTTGTTTACTAAAAACAATAACTTTTATGCAAACCAAAATGTTCGCTGGGAAGCCTTATTTTATATAATCCCAGTATTTTCTCTCAATTAACTTTTTTCTTCTTCTGCTTCTTACTTTTAAACTTAATTCTGAGTGATTTTGAAAGTGCGTAACCAGCCTTCCGCCGGAACTCGTATCAGCGATTTGGCAGCCCACCCACAAGTCTTGAGTTAGGTCAGAGGGACCACACCCGCTTACCAATCCCGAGGTTGTGAGTTCGAATCCCACTACGGTCGTAAAAAAATTATATTTTTATTTTTTTCTTTTCTTTTTTGGCGCGGAATACAGGTACCGTTAGTTTGTGGAGACTTTTCGATCGGATAAAATAAATAGCAATGTATTAGTGAGAAGTAACGCTCGATTTTTCTATATGATTTTTTTGTCGTTTTCTCATTTCTTAAAAAAAACTAGTGGTGAAAAAAATTCTGAATTATCATACGAGCTCACATCTTACTGATCAAAGAGATCAACATTCTTTCGTTTTTGTCGATTTGGAGCCATAAACATATAAAAGAAAAAACCTGTTTGTGCGTGTGATTTTTATACAAAACAAAAGTGTGTTTAATTTTTTTCTTCATATAAAAAAATTATATCATAAATTATCAACGCCATCGCTTGATTCTTAATTAATTTATTTATAAAATTAATTATAAAACTTGTTCCTGAATTAGACAAGAAGGTAATTTTTCTTTCAAAAGCAAACAAATTTCGGCATTTAATTCCTAGAAAAAAATTTTCACTCGTTTGCCGTAGGAATTTTGAAATCACAATTATTATTCCAAATCTAAATCGAAAAGGAGCAATTCGATAAAAGCATAATAATCTATTAAGGTAAGAATTGAAATTAATAAGTGAAGAAAACGGTGGCTAGAATATTTCTATTATTTCTTCCATAGAAAACCTCAGGATTCCTTTTTTTACGGCATCTGATTCTGCCGCCGGAATTAAGGAATCCCCCTTTTTACCGGGGAAAAACGAATAAGAAACCATTCCCGTCTACCGTGGCAATAAAGACACATCACTTTATTTGGTTACCAAACCTAAATTACATTGAAGATTACAAGTATTGCCAATAAAACCCTAAATTAATACCCAAACACACACATTAATCAAGTGTTCCAACTTCACACCACATTGATCGTTCACCACCGCACATCGTTACACATTGATCGTTACAAATCCGCAAGAACACTGCGAGGAAGCTTTAACAGATGCCAGATGCCAGCTCTTACACCAACAGCCTTTAATAGTGCGTGAGCTAAAAATAGAACAGCTTTCATCTCAGCTTGCCTAGCCAGCGGAGTCAGTGTGAAACACCAATTACTTTACAGCCCGTACAAAGGGAAAATAACCAAGGCACCTCATAAGCAAGCAGTAGCCCAGAGTGTAAAAGGGTTACATTAACAATCGTATTGTCGCCGAGAGGCCGGGTTCGAACCCCCGCCATGTCAAAAAATTTAAATAATATTTACAATAACGATAAGTAGATAATAGTATCAGAAAAATGATCAAATTTGAAAAATCATATGCAAACCAAATTCTCATACATTACTAAACCATAAAAATTCACCCAACATTACAGCATTTATAGCAAGTCAATCCCTACACGCACACGTAGCACATATGTTCAACGAGGCCTCGAGGAATATCATCGTCATCGTGACTGTGAAAAGGATAAATATCATCACAAATGCATCAAAGTATATAACAAACAAAATCGTGAGTTAAAACAAAAACCGTAACATTAATGTATATACGAATTTAATTTGCATATGAAAAAAATCTATAGTGTGTAGAATAATATAAATTAAGGACATATACAATCATAGAAAAAGGGTAGTTATTGAAAAGATAACTCGATTTTTATATTTCTGTAAAACCCTTGTGGGTGTATTAGTTTCTTGGCAGTTATCCTTTCATTTCAATAAGTATCCTTGAAATATCAAATTTATTGCTTAAGGACCTTTTGATTTCTCATCAAAATTATTTTTTTTGCTTATTTTCCAATTTATTATGAATATGTCAAGATTTGTTATGAATGTTGAGTGTCAACAATAATAATCTAAGGTGGCGCCGGCGCTAATTCCATACTCGTTAGAATCTGCAATTTGACATTTCAATGTTGTAATATTAGGGAGTATGCAGATTGTAACGAATATGGAATTCAATGCGTTTTCAAACACAATAAAAGTGAAAACGCCCATAAGGATAAAATCAATATATTTTTCTAAATTAAACATTGGCGACCCCCTTGCAACATTATTAATGTTGTAACACTCAAAATTATACAATATATATATATATATATAACATAATTTATAAGTACAAATAAGTATAGAGTAGGGCAGTGCAGTGTGAGCAATTGATAAATTCATTTATTTTTTCTCAAATTAAACACGAACATCTAATTTATGTAAATTAGGTGTAGCATACTCCAGAGAGTACCCAACCAAACATAGTGTAATGGGCCACGGGAAGCCCCGGCATCGCCTGCACCCGATTGGTAACGATTTTGGCATACATTTCAAATACTAAAGCCACGCGGCTTGGCCTGAAAAAGCACGGATCAGCGAGAGGTAGACCCAAAAACGATTCTTTCGTCCGGCGTAACAATATGGCATAAGTCTGCAACCCGTGCCATGACCGATAGGGTTTGAAAGGGTCGTAGGTTGATGTTACCGAAATGCGACAGAACCGGATCCCATATAAATTGGATGTGGGAAGCCTCAGGTCAGACACCATTGAGGCACTTGTTAGGCTTTGCCTACCACAAGGATCCAATACTGCACGTATTGGAATTGAAGGGCCGAAATGCTGAAGTCTTACGATAAGACTGGGGGATGATGTCGACACCTGTTGCAAGGGTTATGACCCGAGTGAGTTATTAACAAAACTAGCGATTGGTCGGTTATCAGCGGACGATGTTGAATCTGATCTAAATCTCGGACCTGACATCGGACTGCGATACGGACGAGACCTTATGTTTTCACGAGAATGGCCGGACATTTTAGTCACATGGCCGTTATCCACCGAATCTTTGTGTAATAGTGTGTTGTGTCTACCTCCACACTTCAAACACACTTTTTGACTATGACAGTTATTGGCTTGATGCCATTTGGCCAGACAGCGTGTGCAATCCCGGTTCACATTTATGGTGTGTATGCGTGCATCGATAGACATCGCAAGAAAATCTCGGCACGTACCAATCGATTGCAAACGCGACAATTTCTATTTTAATGCGAGGAGCCCGCAGATACAGACTCTGATATTGGAACAAATAACGAGTCACCCACAGTTTTGGGATCTGGCCTGGATACCGAACTTGTCGACAAAGAACCCGCAGTTACGGATTCTGATGGGTGGACACGATGGGAACCCGCAGTTACGGGTTTGGATACTTCATCTTTGGTGATTGGGAACATGCTGGAACCCGCAGTTACGTATTCCGTCTTAGACTCTGTTATTTTAACCGCAGCTATCGGACGAACCAACTCATCCAAAACTTCAGAAGTTGTGCGGTTTTTCGACCTAGTTGGTCAATCTCCACTTTGCAATATATCGTCGATTTCAGCGATGAGATCAATGGTGTACATATTGGAAGCGTCCATGTTACAAAGAGTAAAATACATATTTTAATTTTCTTCATTCGACGATTGGTCGGTCAGAATGACCAACTTAGTTATAGGTCGCTTTACAACGTCGTTTGCAGTACGAATATCTACACCCGGACGTGTCCATCTACACACGCGTTAACATTTTCAACACGACCTAACATCCATGTGGTCGGAGGGAGATTCTCGTGCCGAACCACGACTAAATCGTCCTTTAGAACATCTCTTTGCGGAAATTTCTACTTATTCCTCATATAATACAAAACTGACTTTCTAAACCGATTCACAAGCGATATTGGTTGTCCAAAAATAAGGGGATTAAGCGGAGCAACTAAAAGAGCTTCTATCAAAAAAATGACCGGGTGTTATAACTACAAATTCAACTGGACTATCCGACGTTGACAACCTCGACGAACAATAAATCGATACAATGAATTTAGCATTCGACAAATCAAATTCTGCTTCTAAATGAATAGCCTTAGTCTAAAAACATACGAACATACAAACATATCCCTTTGTTATTTACAAGTTCCACCAATTTATGGTATTCTGAGTGAAGATTATTAGCTGAAGTCGAACCTCATCAAATTTCAACGACATAATTATTTATTGAGGTAAAAATATATACCTTTCCATGAACCATAACAAATATGCAATTGCATGAATGCCTATTACAAAGGAGGAATATTTTTTTACGAATGGGAAAGAACAACAAGACAGATGAAAATGCACCGAACTCATTTCCATATCTGCTTCATGTGTAGTTAAATCTCGAATAGACTAACTCGATTTATCTTGACTGAGTCATTTCGGCCCATTCCACCAAAGGGAACTATTAACAAGATAATGAGTTCTACAAACTCTGTCGAAGAAGAAGGAGCTTTCTGAAGCCACGACAAAACAATAGAGAATCCGTCCCACAATAAACCTGACGTAATTCCACATCAACCTCTTTTACCATAACTTTTAAAGTAAATGCACGAACACCTTTTGAACTGGAACTTCCATTCGACTATATACTACCCCGTCCTATGCCATAACAGATGCATCAGAAAATACATGCAATTCCGCCCAACATTGAGAAGTGTACCGAACACACCGACAAATTTGAATTGCATTTACTTGGGGAGATGTGTCCACAAATTTAAGCCATTCTACGAACATGGCTTCCACAAGAGGATCGTTCCAGTCGATTTGAGTTAGACCTATTTTGTGTATTATAATTTTTCCTGCGAATAGTAGTGGAAAATGTGCCGATCATTGACGAGGGAATGGGCCCAGTAACCAGCCAGCCAAAAACTGAATTTTGATCTAACAAACTTCCAGCAACAATAGTACGACAACCCTCTAACAAGATTTTTTGGTACAAATCTGCACCTAAAAGAAGATCCACAGGACGTGAGTCAAACAAATTAATATTTGCCAAACGAATACTTGGCATTTGGGCTCTTAAATCTGACGACACACTAAATAAGGGAAGATTTCCCGAAATTGGCGGCAAAACCAATGCGCTAGTTTCTAGCATTACTGTGGGATCACAGGGACTTCCAATTTTCGAAGAACAAACTTTACAAGAATTGGCCGAAATTGCACAATTCACTCCGGAAATACTAACATTAGTTGAAGATACAGGGAGTTTCAAACGTTTCTGAAGCCGCTCAGACAAAAATGAAGACTCTGATGCGGGGTCTATTAGAGCCCTAGCAGGATAAGAAACACCACCGTGGAGAATATTTACTGTAGCGGTACCCAGTAATACCGATTTATTTTGGGAAGTGTGAAAGACCTGCCGAGAAAAAAGAGATGTGGTGGATGCGACAGTAGGATTGACAGGTGCAGGATTTGGTGAATTATTGGGACTCCGGTTTACCGCACAAACCGTAGTATTTGACTTATTTAATGATAAATCGTTTCGATGCAACAAAGTGTGATGTGTTCTGCTACATTGAGAACACCGATGCTTACTTCGACAAGTTTTAACCTCGTGCCCCTTTCGCAAACAATTGACACATAAGCGATGACGTTTAACGATCGAGAATCTAGTAGAAATCGATATATTTCTAAAACGAAGACATTCAAAAAGTTGATGGACGTGTTGCGGACAAAGAATGCAATCCATTTTTCGTGGCGACTTATACGTATTTGACGTATCCGATTTAGTCAAATGTGTTTGGACCCTTTTTACGCTAGATTTGGGTGCCTGCTCACTTCCTCTCATATCATGGAGGCACATTAGAGTTCTAATTCACTCAGTTAGGATGCTATCTAAATCTTTCCAAAGTGAAATAGCTGCTTTGTCCCTAACGATTTGCTCCCACAAGGTTTGAGTAATTTTGGGTAGCCGTAGAAGACACAAAAACACTAAAAATGGGTCCCAATTTTCTGTTGGGATGTCATAGATAGACATCGCTGACAAACAACCGTTAATACCCCGTTGGATACGTTTTAGACCCGAAGTGGATTCAATTTGAAGTACCGGCAGAGCAAACAGGGTTTTCAATTGATTGTGGACAAGTAAACGCGGATTATCATACGTGTCTTTCAACGCATTCCACTCTGGACCGAAACTACGGTGCGTTAAAGGAAATTTCGACACAATTTCCCGAGCTTCTCCACTGGTTTTGCGCACTAAATGGCAAAGACGCTCACTATCGCTCAAACGCGTATTATTTATATACACCGTGCTGAAAAGGTCTCTAAACGTAGGCCATGACTGAAAATCTCCTTCGAAAGTGTTGGTATCACATGGAGGTAATGTAAGACTATGTACACTGTCTAAATTTGGGGGAATTGTGAAGCTCTGGGGAGTACTAGGATCTTCAATACGCAATATTGGAGAGCTAGTAGCTGAATTAACCAATTCCGAACGAGTGTGGGGAGAAGACCTCGATTTTCCTACCGCTACATCTAATGGCTGCCCTTCCCTAGGAATATCACAGTGATGCTACGAGAGGAGTTCAACAATTGTTGTTCGCCCTTCAATTCTGACAGCTTACAATTCAAGTTTGATAAACATTCCATATATTTTTGATACATTTCCTCAATTTTCCTATCAGCCGACTCGAGAATTTCTTTAGTCGTCTCTTCAGAGGTTTCCAAATAGAGAATACACGTTTCCTTCCGTCCTCTGTTTCCTTCCAAACTTTTTTTAGTTCGACGCTACGGACTTCCAGAGCAAAAATATTAATATCTTCATTGCCCGGATATATTCCACGAATTTGACAAAAGAGTCAGAAACTCTGATAAAACTATCCAAAGGAGTAAACATCTTGGAGTATTAAATACCAAAAACCGCTCAACAATCAAAAAGATTACGAAAAATTTCGAAAATGTAATGATTTTCTCAATCAAGAACAAAAATTGAAGGGAAAATATGCCAATACGAATTCAATTATTTAACAATCGATCCAAATTATTCCCAAGAAGCACCAACTTTTTTAAGGAAAATACCAAAAATCGAAATAAAATTAAAAAATCCAACAAACAAACAATTTGAAAAAAATTCCAAAAAGTGTTCAACAAGTTTTCAAAATTCCGACGATCTTACCACAATTTCCATTCTCAAATTAGCTAAAAACCATCCAAATATTCGAAATAATATTTGAAAACCGATAAAAATTGTTCCAAAAACAAACCAAACTTGTTTAATATTACAAATAAATTCCAATAAAGTCGAAAATTTCCAAAATATTCCCAAAGAATATATCAAAAAACCACAAAAAGTTGTCAAAATACCAACAAAGAACAATTAATTTTCAATAAATGCCAAAAAATCGTACGATAATATCAATATTGTAGCCAATAAACTGCACGAAAAAGCATAATTTTCAAGAAAATTAACCAAAAATCAACAAAACTGCGAAAAAGTTGAAAAAAAAAAAATATAAATTCTCCACTCGATTTAAAAAATGAAATGAAAATAAATAAATATATGCAAAAAAAAAATATCAAATTTATATTCTTTTTAATTAAATTCAATATAAATAATACTAAAAATTATTATTTATATAAATTTCTACCAATGCGGACTGTAGGGTGTATTGTGTTATTATTATACACAACTATATTTCAAATAATCATACACACACTACTAATTCAATAAATAAAAACTTTGTACCAAACGTGTAAACTAACCACACTCGACCGACCCGATGTGTGTAGCGTACACGTCACAAAGAAGAAACAAAAAAAAAAAAAACAACTCAACAAGGCGAGCGACGGCTGCCTAACAAATGGTATATATGTATATAGCGTGTGTGTATGGAAACGATAGGCTTGTGGCTGACCGTCAGCGTACGTATGTCAACCAACGTAACTATGTAATTATAATTGTGTATGGTGACAACCAATGTACGTACGTTAAACAGCGTATGTAAATATAATTATAAAATAAATATAATAATAAATATAATTGTGTATTGTCGATCAGGAAAAAGAAACAAACGAAAATATTTTTACGTTTGGTTATTATTTTTTCTTGCTATTCTAATAGAATGCAACCAAATATTAGAGTGAGCCAAAATTGCGTGCAAATAAATGAAATAAAAACACGAACGTTTTAGATTTAAATTAAAATAAAAGCAGTTGCTTTATTGATAAAAAATAGAAGAGTGGAAAGATGGAGATTTGACAGATTACCTATTGATTGGTAGGCCAACGAAAAGAGCGTGTTTGAGTGTCAACAATAATAATCTAAGGTGGCGTCGGCGTTAATTCCATACTCGTTAAAATCTGCAATTTGACATTTCAATGTTGTAATATTAAGGAGTATGCAGATTGTAACGAATATGGAATTCAATGCGTTTTCAAACACAATAAAAGTGAAAACGCCCACAAGGATAAGATCAATATGTTTTTCTAAACTAAACAAATACATTTTTGAATAATCACCTAATCATGTCAGTGGCTCACAGTCCAGCGACCAATCTGACGAGAAATGCGTCAAGAGTAGTAGAAGAGACATTGAAATGTGCTTCCTGCAACGAAGAATTGGAACCACTGGTTCAAGAGTGTTGCATTCTGGAAACTTGTCAATATGTTTTCCATCGATCTTGTATCGAGGAAGAATTGTCAAACTCTTCACAATGTGCTTTATGTAAAAACTCTTGCGAACTTGCAAATTTAAAGAAATATCCTATTTTGAACATAGAATCGACAGAGATCTCAACGCAAACTGGTGCTATTAAGAAATCTCGACCAGCATACCGAGGAAAGGTTCGTGGTTCGGCTACAAATTGCCCAACAACCCGAAGCTCAGGCAGGACATTATTTAGTGAAAATCCGAATACTAACATGGATTTTGAATTTCCTTCAAATAATCTTACGGATGTAAGAGAAAATGTTCAGGTTCAATCGAAGCAAAATAATGCTTATTTAAATTCCCCTCAACCGGTTCAAACCACACAATATCCAAATAATTGTACTTAAAACCCAAATAATCAAGAAAGTAATCTTACAAATTCTATTAATATTGATTATGCCAAAATAAATAAAATGATCGAAGCAAATCTTGCTAATATGCGACAAAACTTAAATATCGAAGCACTCATTCCTAATACCAATAATAATCAGCCTCCTAGAGACAATACCTCTCAAAATTATCCTTCACAAACTAATATGAATTTTAGTAATGCCAATATTCCGAATAGAAATTCAGAAAACTCTACGCCATTGTTGCGTTCAGACCGAGTTACTTTTATAATACAAAATTGGAATTTACAATTTGATGCTTCGAATAATGGATTATCTGTTGACGAATGTTTATACAGAATTAGAACTCTAACTAAAATCCAATAACTAAATACCAATAATTCCTAATACCAATAATAATCAGCCTCCTAGAGACAATACCTCTCAAAATTATCCTTCACAAACTAATATGAATTTTAGTAATGCCAATATTCCGAATAGAAATTCAGAAAACTCTACGCCATTATTGCGTTCAGACCGAGTTACTTCTATAATACAAAATTGGAATTTACAGTTTGATGCTTCGAATAATGGATTATCTGTTGACGAATGTTTGTACAGAATTAGAACTCTAACTAAAAAGCATTTGAATGATGACCTTAGTCATATTTGCAAAAATCTTCCATTAATTTTGAGTGGTTATAGATAGCCGATAGATTACGCCATCCAATTCCTGAAGAGGAGATGGTCGAAATCTTAATCCGTAATTTACGTGCAAATATAAGAAACGAATTGCTTTATGTCCCCATGAGAGAGATTTTGTTAAACGACGAATCGTTTAAGAAAAATTTTAATTCAAAACCTTCATATCCTAATACCGTTTTTCATAATCGAAAGAATGTAGCAGATGTACAATATGACGAATCGTCTGATATTCCTGTAGATTGATGCATAGATGCTCTTAAAAAAGATCCATTCTTAATCAAATGTTGGAACTGCGACGAAATAGGTCATTATTGCGATGACTGTCTTAAGGACCGTACAGTTCTTTGTTACGGATGCGGTAGCAAAAATGTGTATAAGCCTCAGTGCTTAAAATGCAATAGTCGCATACATGCAACTCAGTCCAAAAACTGCTTGACTTACCACGCAAACCCACGGGAACCATAGTTGAGTCAAATGCTCCCCAACACATAACACCACCATCACCAATAACCATCATTAAATCCGATGCAAATACAAAAAATTCTATATCCCATAAAACCGTATCACGAACGCTATAAAGCTTATTGGAAAGACAAAAACAAATATTTTCAGTTTTCGATTTGAACAGCAAACTTTATAAAAAAAACTAAACGGTCTACCATTCGACTTAGACATTATTATCGAGTGTGAAAACAAAGTTCTAAATACATAATCTCCACAATAGTCAATAATCCAACCGACACAAAATCAAACTGAATTTATACTCTATTAAGCAATTTCAATATGGCAATGCTGTAGAAAATAAATTGATTGTTGTCAAATTTGTTTATGTTTACGAAAATAAAAATTAGAAATAAAGGCAAAATTCAACATTTCTTCAAATTTGGAGCTGTTTTATCTTCATTGTAGCTGTTAGTTTTCCTTCCTGCCATGTATCAATTTCAAAAAGGTGTAATCCTAAAAAATATTGTAAACAAATGTCAATATTTTCTTCCTACAGACAGACAAAGAATTGTTTTGAAACAAAAAACCTGGTTCATAAATGAAGAAACTCTCGTCTGTCAGGGGTAAATTTTAATTCAAATTAAGAAATTTTTAATGCAAATTAAGGCTGTCGTCTGTCTATGGTATTAGACACTGGTGCGAATATTTCATGCATTGGTTCTGATTTAGCCAATGAAGATTTTTCAAAATATCCAGATTTTGTATCTGTGAAAACTGGCGTAAAGACAGCAGATGGCACCTTCCAAAGGACATTAGGGTCCTTGAAAACTGAAATACATTTTCGTGGCCAAGTCCACCAACTTACTTTACTAATTGTTCCTTCTATAACACAGCGCCTAATTTTAGGTTTAGATTTTTGGAAGTCCTTCTCTTTGGCTCCAGAAATATTCGATGACTCTATCGTTACGAATCCATCTTCTCCATCTGCCATAGCGGCTATAAATTCGGTCGATAGTTATGCAGACGAAAATACAAATTCTTTCAACTGGATCTCTGATCCTGATTCAGAGAAAGACCCTTTTTTATATCCTCTGACAGCTAGTCAGAAAAGTCAACTCAAAACCATTATCGATTTATTTTAAAACAAGGTTTTGGTAGGACTCATATCTTAAACATCATAGCAACGGTTCTATCCGGTATCTCCAGCGGTGGAAAATTTAATGTACCAAGAGATAGACCGTATGCTCTCACTTGGTGTTATTGAACCCTCTACTTCAGCTTGGTCATCTCCGATAAGACTAGTAGTCGAACCCAACAAGGTTCGTCTATGTTTAGACGCCCAAAATCTAAATTTGGTAACTAAACAAGATGCTTACCCGTTACCAAGTATCGAAGGTATATTTGCTAGGTTACCACCAGCTAACATAATCACAAAACTTGATTTAAAGGATGCTACTGGCAAATTGGCAAAAAGCCATTTTTGTGTCACTCAGACCAAATATCTTGGCTATGTGATTGGAAATGGGGGAATCCAAACTGACCCAGAAAAAGTCGACTCGATCGTAAACTGGAAAGTCCCTAAAGTCCTATGACTCACCCGAAGCAGCTCACGGAGGCATGGGAAAAACTTTAGACTTAATCCGCCGAAACTTTTTCCGGCCAGGAATGGTTACAGATATACGTGATTACGTTCGTAATTGTGAGACATGCAAAACACTAAGCACCCGAATGTTACCCTTAAACCAGCCATAATATCCAGACCTTTTCAAATGCTATATGTTGACATTTTAGGTCCATATCCTCGATCCAAAAATGGATACGTAGGTATTTTTATTGTTCTCGACCATTTGATCTAGTATCATTGTTTGTGTCCTTTGAAAAAATTCACCACCATTAAAGATTTTTTGTTCAAACACATTTTTCATGCTTTTGAAATACCTGAGCAAATCGTCAGTGATAATGGAAGCAAATTTAAATCAAATGACTTCAACTCATTTTTAACTAAATTTGGCAACAACATATATGCTCACCTTACTTTGCCACATTTGGTTTTAATATGATCACACATGGAGACTCATATGCTCTTTTAAAAAATCTGGATATTTTAAATGAACCACACACCCTTCTTAATACAGAGGATCAATTATAGCTAATTCGTAATGAACTGAAGAACAACATTACCAAGTGTTATAATACCAACCGAGACCAATAAAATTTAAGAAGTCGACCAGTATCATATAATGAAGGACAGATCGTCTATCGACGCAATTTCGCGCAAAATAGTGCAGGAAAGCACTTTAATGCAAAACTTGTTCCAGTTTTCTTGCCATCCAAAATACGGAAAATGGTTGGAAATGTTTATTACGAATTGGAGGATTTAAATGGAAAATTGTTAGGAACCTACCATGCAAAAAATTTAATATCGTCATCTAATAGATCGATATTACTCGGTTTTGTAGTATTTTTTGTTTACTAAAAAACAATAACTTTTATGCAAACCAAAATGTTCGCTGGGAAGCCTTTTTTAAAATCCCAGTATTTTCTCTCAATTAACTTTTTTCTTCTTCTGCTTCTTACTTTTAAACTTAATTCTGAGTGATTTTGAAAGTGCGTAACCAGCCTTCCGCCGGAACTCGTATCAGCGATTTGCCAGCCCACCCACAAGTCTTGAGTTAGGTCAGAGGGACCACACCCGCTTACCAATCCCGAGGTTGTGAGTTCGAATCCCACTACGGTCGTAAAAAAATTATATTTTTATTTTTTTCTTTTCTTTTTTGGCGCGGAATACAGGTACCGTTAGTTTGTGGAGACTTTTCGATCGGATAAAATAAATAGCAATGTATTAGTGAGAAGTAACGCTCGATTTTTCTACATGATTTTTTTAGTCTTTTTCTCATTTCTTAAAAAAACTAGTGGTGAAAAAAATTCTGAATTATCATACGAGCTCACATCTTACTGATCAAAGAGATCAACATTCTTTCGTTTTTGTCGATTTGGAGCCATAAACATATAAAAGAAAAAACCTGTTTGTGCGTGTGATTTTTATACAAAACAAAAGTGTGTTTAATTTTTTTCTTCATATAAAAAAATTATATCATAAATTATCAACGCCATCGCTTGATTCTTAATTAATTTATTTATAAAATTAATTATAAAACTTCTTCCTGAATTAGACAAGAAGGTAATTTTTCTTTCAAAAGCAAACAAATTTCGGCATTTAATTCCTAGAAAAAAATTTTCACTCGTTTGCCGTAGGAATTTTGAAATCACAATTATTATTCCAAATCTAAATCGAAAAGGAGCAATTTGATAAAAGCATAATAATCTATTAAGGTAAGAATTGAACTTAATAAGTGAAGAAAACTGTGGCTAGAATATTTCTATTATTTCTTCCATAGAAAACCTCAGGATTCCTTTTTTACGGCATCTGATTCTGCCGCCGGAATTAAGGAATCCCCCTTTTTTACCGGGGAAAACGAATAAGAAACCATTCCCGTCTACCGTGCTAAGATATTCGTCATTTTGACATGTATATGGGGCATTCAGTTGTGATTTACAGGGTGTTAATATAGAAGTGAACAAAGAGAAAATCTGGTACATTTAAAGTTTTTTTTTTTGTTTCGGAATCTACGCTCAGGAATTTTCGAAAATGTCGATAAAATCGGAGATGTGATCGAAAAATGCCTTTAAAATGGCAGCAAATCATATAACAAAACGGTGCATATTTGGACAAATTGGACATTCCGAAGCATGGATTTATTTTCCCCAAAATAATGGATTTATTTTTCCCCAACCTAATATTATTTTTCTTTGGGTGAAAGAAAATATTACAACGAACCTAAGCATGGGGAATATATCGGCTTAAAGAACAACAACAAATCCACGATGGATAACTTCCACAAATAGACGAGGAAGATTAACTTTTAATCGTGGTACAAGATTTAATTAACAGTATAATTTTAATTGTGTCTATTAATCTAATAAATGTTCTAAAAAAGTGAAACAAAGCTAATAAAATAAATAAAACAAATTGCTAAATAAAAAGAAAACGGAGGAAGAGGAGTAATGGTATGGAGGCCAATATTAACTAAAGCCGTAGGAAAATTGACCTTTTAAGAATCCAAAATGGATCAGTTTGTTTAGTTACACATATCATTGCCTTCAAAGAAGGGCTAAAAACGATAACGAAGATGAATCATTCAAATATGTGAATCAATGCCAAAACGACTTATAGAGGTTCCCACCATTTACAACATGAGGATAGATTATTTTCCTCTCTCTCTCTCTGTCTATATATATATATATATATTCTAAGTCCCTTTTTCCAATTAAAATGTTCAGGATAAAACTACGTTTTCTTGCTAACTTGAATTATCGGTGTTCTAAATTGCATAAATTATGTAGATTATTTACCGAAAGGAAAAGAAAAGTATAATTTATATTGCTCTTAGTTCTAGTGGGGAATATGATCTTAAATGTAACGCTAGTAATGTTAAAATATTTCCAACAGCATGGACGTCATTGTAGTGTTAGTTGCCATAAACTAAGCAAGGTGTGCCAAATCGATTTGATATCCTCCCCACGTTTGCAACACCTCGAAATATTCAACGGAGACCCCATATATATATAAATATATATTCTATGTCGGAATTTTTGGGCACATTTTCCAACGGAATTGCCTGTAATTTATATCCTCATTAGCTCTCAAATGTCAATACCCAAAATTATCAATATTGATCCCCGCTTTGTATAGTCCCATAAAACGGTAGCCCCTATTAGGTTATCATCTTTGTTAGTATATTCATTATCCTAACATAACATGTGTTTTCTTCTTCCATTAAGTTTACATATTTTATTTCAATTTTACATATTTTGAATGTCAATAGGCCTGTTGAATGTCAACAGGCTCCCATATAAGGGTAACCCTAATATACGGTATTTTGAGGTTATTGAGCGCGTTTTTCAACCGAATATAAATAAGATGAAATAAAAATTAATTTAAAAGCGCATTTAAATATGTTCCAAAATTATGCTCCAACAATATAAAACGAGTTATAAATTAGCACGAATATGAACATTAGGTAATTATAAACAAATATTACAGCAAAAATACTTTTAATAATCCTTATGTATTGTTTATTCGAAAATAAACAATAATTATCTTTCTTAAACTTAATTATATATTTTACTATAAGTATAAAGCTGTACAATATGAATTCCTACACTTACATACTTAAATTTAATAGATTCCGAAATGAAATTTGCAATTTTGGTAATATTCCTAAAATAATTCCAGCCCAAGAAAGTTGGATACACGCTGATTGTACACGTTTATACTCTATTTCCGCATTTAATTCTAAACATTGTTGTAGGTTAGATGGTTTGGCTGGCGGAACAACTTTATACATAAACAATAAGCTGCAGTATACTGTTACTGAAATTAGCAGTGAAAATTACTTAGATTTTATAATGGTATAATTGCCTGAGGTAAAAGTCAACGGAGTTTCATTGTGTTTAGTGTCTATGTATAGGTCACATAAATGTTCATTACAAGTTTTTTTTCAGTAAACTGGAACAATTGCTACTAAAAATTAATGACCATTCTTGTGTTTTTGTTGGCGATTTGAATGTCGATCATTTGCTAAATACGATTGAAAGGATGAACATAACTAATATTTTTGCTGAATACCGATTGTTTTCGTGTCACAATCTTGCAACTAGACCAGCAACTGGAACATGTATAGATTGTGTATTCAGTAATATGTCAAATAAAATTTTAACAAGCTCTATAGATCTCTGATCACAATCTTATGTTTGTTAGTCTTGACTTAAAGTATGGAAGAGAAGAAATAATGATTGATCGAAAATGCCGGTTTGATTATAAAAAGTTTGGAGTATATTTGGATAGGCATATAGGTCCATCTGATGAAAGACTAAACTCAGCTGATCAATATAAACTGTTACGCAATGTTCTATTGTCGGCTGAAAGTCTCTGTAAATCCACCACCACAAATGTCGCAGATGTTAGGAAAAAATTGAGACCATGGATGTCAGAAAAGTTAATTTCTCTGATAAATTATAAGAATTCTTTATTAAAGAAAAGAAGGAAAGACAAAGGTAATGCGTTTCTACAAGATAGAATTCGACGATTAAGTAATGTAATAAAGTTATGTAACAAAGCCTTAATGAATAATTATTATACTTATAATGTGCAAAAATATGGTGGAGATAGTAGGAAGTTATGGTCTTTATAAATAGACAATGGGGTAAAAATGTCGAAAGTATTAACACTTTGGTAACAGAAAATGGTACTGTTTTAACTAACGACAGTGATAAAGCTGAACATTTCAATAATTTCTTTTCTCAGGTAATACAAAATATTCGTGATAATATTGTTTCAAACAGTCATGATGATATTAATGACTTTAACACATTAAGTAGCGTTTCAACTTGTTTTTCATTTAATGTGGTAAGCAAAGAAAAAGTAGAAAACCTTTTGATGGATCTAAATAATTGTAAATCGACTGGTTACGACAACTTAACGAAAAATGTTATTAATAAAAAAATCATTAATATCTGAACGAATATCTACAATTTTTAACAAGATGATTCAGGATACTTTATACCCAAATGCTCCCAAAATTACTTCGATTCCCAAAATTCATGGATCAAATAGAGTACAACATTTTCGACCAATACCAATCCTTCCAACAATTGATAAGATCTTCGAAAAAATCATGTGTGAACAATTATCTTCATATCTTATTGAAAATTATATTTTATTTGAACATCAATACGGCTTTAAAAAGGGTGCAAGAAGCTTTCATAGCAGTTACAGACACTATTTGTGAAGGACTAGATTAGGGATATAAAAGAGTTGCTGGAGTTTTTTATGACTTAACCAAAGCGTTCGATCTGGTTGACCATAAGATTTTGATAGAGAAGTTGAAATTTATTGATCGCACGACAACTACATTGTCATTCAAGACTTTTTATCAAATCGGGAGCATTTTGTCCAAATAGGAGACTCGAAAAGCAGTAGGCTTCATGTCAGGTGTGGTGTTCCACAAGGTAGCGTTCTTGGTCCTGTTTTGTTCCCCTTTATGAGAAACTCTTTATGTTTGCGGATGATATTGCTATATTTTATAACTATAATTACCCGCAGGTTTTGAAAGAGGAAGAATTTATTTATATAATTTAGAATTAGAATTAGAATTTATAATATAATTTAATTTTATAACCATATTCATAAGATTAAAACCAAAATTTCTTCAGGAATTGGAGTTCTTAATAAGTTTAGGTATAAGCTTAATACAAACGTAAAATTATTGATATACCATTCCCTAGTTCATTCACATCTAACATATCTTCCTATTATTTACGGATACAAGATGACTCAGTGTCTTAAACATTTGCAGGTATCGCAAAACAAAGCGTTAAAAATTGTTTATAATCTTCCGTTTCGGACACATACATTAGATTTATATAGAGATTACGCCAAAACCATTTTGCCACTTAGAGGTCTTTATAAGTACCAAGTATTGCTATACGTATTTAAATCTCTTCAAGGAATAAGTTCGCAAGTCCTTAATTTTCAAAGAAATGTATTTTGATGGGGAGAGTAACAAGACAAGCCACAAACTTAAATGTTGTGAGATGTCGTCTTGAAACTACAAAACAGCGAATATCTTATAGTGGTCCAAATGAGTATAATAGTATACCATCAGAAATTAAAGGAATAGTTCCGTTGTCTACATTCAAGTCTAAGTTGAAAGAATACTTATTGCAAGATTTGGAAATACTTTTTACATAATATGCTTATTTATTTGCATATGTTAATTATTATTTATTGTAAATAATAGTAGTTGCCTTTTTAGCCTCTAAAAAGCCATTTGGCGCTGAGGCGAACTTATATTGTAAAAATTAAAACTTTGTAAATAAATAATAATATTAATAAAAAACATAGTATATATCTTGAAACCTATTACTTCTTGCGACATAAACATGTAACAAATCGAACAATTACGTTTGCTTGCCACCTCCATTCTTTGAATTATCGATGTTCTAAATTGCATAAATTATGTTGGTTATTTATGCACTGAAATGAGAAGAAAAGGCATATTTTATATTGTCCTTAGTTTCAGTGGAGAATATGATCTTCAATGTAACGCTAGTAATATTAAACTATTTCCAAGTAACATGGACGTCTCCTAACCACACATTGTAAGGTGTGCCAAATCGAAGTTATACCCTCCACCATAAATTGGAGTGTATATTAAATTTGTCATTCCGTGTCCTCGAAATATTCACCGGAAACCCCATATATATATATATATATATATATATATCATATTGTACAGCTTTATATTTATAGTAAAATGGATAATTAAGTTTAGGATAGATAATTATTGTTTATTTTCGAATAAACAATACATAAGGATTATTAGAAAGATTTTACTATAATATTTGTTTATAATTACCTAATGTAAACACCGTGGAGTTTCTGAGGAAGAAGGACTGCGGAAGCCATTGTTATGCTATCAGCCATAGGATGGGGAGGTTTTATTGTCGACTGCCTTTTTAGATTGTCAATAGTAATTTATAGACTCTACATTAAACAGAAGTACTAACTTCATACAAAAATTCCCCAATGTTAGTCATATTGAAAATCTATTATTTAGTTTTAGGACCCCTAACTTAGATATTTACTTCTTCACTTCACATGGCGGAAAACATTGTGATATTATTTTTACATTGGCATTCTGTGACGTAGAACTGTTTATTTAATAGAAGATTTAAATAATAGAATAATTAGGAAGTATATGATATAAGAAAGTATGACATATTCACAATAAATGTAACATAATAATTCATTTATATTATTTTTAATGTTAATGAAACCAACAAAGTTGTGGTCCAGAAGGGGTTAAGTTTGTTAAATATCTTAATAATTCATGAGCAAAACAAAAATACACAAAATATATTCATAGCACAGACTTACATACATTGTGAATACAAATGTCTGTTTTTGTGGATTTTTATGTTATAGCTGTACGTAATGAGAACATACAATGAGAGTGAGCATTCGGTCAAAAACTGTTATACTAATGTAATATTGTCCTCATTGATGAGAGATAAACATGAACGGCACTCTTGTGTATTATGACTTCTCATTATTCTTTATGAAAATCCATCAATGTAAAAGAGCCATAAGAAATATAATAACAAAGAGACATGTAAATGATCACCTGTTACCCAACTTACCACCAGTTATTGATGAAGAAGGCCTGCTGCATTGATTTGAAGGCTGATGTAAATGAAAATAATACGTTTGATTTAAATCTGCAACAGATTTAAATCAAATTTAGTTATAAAAGTTAGTTGAGGCTTAGCGGCCAGTATGTCATAACAAGAGGACTAGGAACTCCGATCACTTGCTCCAAGTGATCTAAGATCGCATGATGAAGTATCTCATGTTCGCAGCTGCTGTTCGATTGTTGTTGATAATATGTTAAGCTGGCGATTTCCAAATTTGACTGTATAGTGTGTTCGCATATGGATGACGATTGATATCGACAGATATTGATTTGAATGGCTAGATGTGTTTCTCCTTTGTCTTTGCCGATTTCCGAATAATAATGTGGGTATTTTGTTCAAAGTGTACACGCCCATCACGAACAAAAATTAGAAATTATGTACTTTGTTTTCGTTGGACAACTCTATATTATAGAGGTATAATAAAAAAGTGCATCTCAGAGGGTAAAGTGTTCAATAAAAAGACATCACGACACCTTGTGGGCAGCGTGAAACCTGTAGTTTTTTGCCATTATATATACTTGTGTTTCTAATGGAGAAACAAAATATTCCAGAACGTTGTTCAGCTAGTGATAAAATAAATACTTGGATTAAGACCAACGATTTTACTTATTCTGACCTCTTATTATGTTTGTTAATATGATATGATTTACAACAATTAAACTTTAGTAAGGAGTAATATGCAGATTATTACACTTTGTAACTATTGATGTCAACTCAAAATACTGATTGTTAAGTCCGCACTATAGGGACTTGGGTGGTTGGCAGGTACAGTGCAACAGATTCTCCAATAGAGTCAGTCCGCACTATGTAAAGGTGCTTCGGCCAATGCTGACTATTTATTTATTGGTACCGATATTACCTTAACACAACTACATATGCGGTGGCTTACAATTTAAGCCTTGGTGATCACAATATGTTTGTGCAGCCAGTCGATAGGTAACAACGAGAGTTATTCAAGTAATAATGGCGATCGTTGACATAAAGATGCCTAAAGGTGGCGCAAATTCAAAATGTTAACAAATGTCCATTGAAATCTGTCAGCCTCATACTATTACAAGGGTGTAATAAAAAGGAGTAGACAGATTTCAACGGCTACGGCCTTCAAATTAAACGCTAACTATTTAACGATTTTAAATAGCAATTCTTGATTAAACATTTGCCGCCTCCCTTGCATATGTGCACATGCATATGTTTAAACAAATATGATAAAGTAGAAATCACGGCATAGTGCGTGGTGAGCAAAGCCGTTTACATTTTTTTCCATTTTTTTTTTCAAAAAACAAGCTTAGATGCTAATGATAGGGCCATTAGGGACCCCCCGATTATAAAGATCGTGATGCATCTGTTTTACGAAAGGCGCATTAGGGACCCCGCGAAACGATGGAGCCATGAAGGACCCCGCGAAACGAAGTAGTCATTAGGGACTCCGCGAAACGAAAGGGTCATTAGGGACCCAGCGATATGTGAGCCAAATTGTGTGACGTTTACCGCCTTACAACGCTTTCGTATGATTTACGAAAAGAATTTATGTTATGGGACCAGTAATTATCCAACCAAATTTAGTATTTTGAGTGAGCAGCGATCCAGCCGAAAGTCGAAAACTATGATTTTTTACGATTTATGGATTCAAGTCTGCTCCTATCAAAATATCTACTGGACGAGATTCAAAGAAGTCAGGATCTGCCAAAACTATATTTGACAAATCCGATTTAAAATCCGAAGTAACCCAATAGGTTGGAAGATTTCCCGATATGGAATCTACTAAAAAGGCTGACGTTTCCAAACTGTGAGACCTATTAAAACGACTGCTAAGTTTCAACGAGCACATTTTTCGACATCTAGTAGCGACAGTACAATTTACTCCGCAAATTATCGAAATTGTGGATTTGACCGGTAGGTTTAATTTCTTTGGAAGTCGTTCGGAAATTAAAGCCGGATCTATTAACGCTCGAGCAGGAAAACAATCACCACGGTTAACTATATTGAGCATGGCTGTTCCCAATAGAACTGCTTTGTTCTGAGTGGCGTGAAATGTTTGTCGAATAGCAGGGCCTGCCGATGCGGGTGGATCGATCACAGTGGAAGAAAACGATTAATATTAGGGGAGGAGGGGCACTTTTGTACACTGTTTGCTTTCAAGCCTTATAAATTTTTTTATTTTATAATTTTTGGTTTCGTATAAATTTTAACTAATAGGTACATATGTAACCTTTAAAATGAATATACATATGACATACTATAAGCTTGATAAATATATTTTATTACTGGTTTAATGGACGAAGTCAAAGTCATTTTTGAACGACATGGTTTTTTACAGTGTTTATGTTTGAATATGTATGTATTTTATTCATACATATCAGAAATGCATTTATTCATTAAAAAATTTATAAAAAAATTTTCAAAATTTATAAAAATTAGATCAAAATTTATTAAAAATAAAATTACTTAAAAACAAAAATTAATATGGTGAAAAATACAGTCAATTTCGTAATCTTATTAGTCCATTTGAAATTTTACGAAATCGAAGCCAAAATTTAAAAACTCCGTTTTTTACTCGAGTTTAATGGGCATGTTCAAAGGTGCCCCACCCATGGCATTTTACGGAAATTTATAATAACTTTTTTTGTAATAAATATATATGAAAGAAATTATATTAGTTATGTTTGAAATGATTGTTGGAATGCAAAAAATTTGTTTGACGAAATAAAACTATCACATAATTATTCCTGCGCCCTTACAACCAAATGAATAAAAGTTTACAATGACACTGCGAAAACATGGTCACCCATGTACATTTTGTCGACAACTCAAAAAGATAGCCAAAGTGGTTTACGCAGATAGAGAACAAGATTGCCATATACAAAAATGTAGTTGCGGGTCGGAAACATTTTAAACCAAGATTTTATGAGCGCTGTTCAAAGGTGCCCCACGTTCAAAGGTGCCCCCTCTCCCCTACTATATAAAATGCGTGGTCGAAAAGCTGGTGCCGAAGACGATAAATTACAATGTGTGGGAGTCACCATCTGACTCGGAGCGCTAACAATAGAGCTATCGCTGTGCAATAGAGTATGTCTCTGATTGCACTTTCGACAAGTACGACTGTTACAATTTTTGACTTCGTGTACCCTACGAAGACAATTTACACACAAACGATGCCTTCTTACCAATTTAAATCTATCGGCAGGGGTACAATTTACAAACCGATAGCAATAATGCAGTGTGTGTTGCTTAGAACAAAAAACGCAACAAGAATCAGAAGACGAACGAGGAGTAGACATTGCACATGGAGGTGAAAAGGAACTTTTTTCTATTCTTCGAATGTGAGACAATATTAACAATTCTCTTTTCATGAAAACACAGATGAGTTCGAATTTTCTCTGTCAAGAGTGCATCTAACTCTTTCCAAGATGAAAGAGGCGATTTTGATTTTTCATTTTGCTTCCATAATGCATGTGTTAAATTGGGTAATTTTAGCAAACATAGAAATACCACAAACAATTTTTACAATTTTTACACAAATTAATGAAATAATTCTATTTTTAAGAAAACTCAGTGAAGATTAGAAAAAAAATTTTAATCAAATTAACTTTCCACGAAAATATAAAAACTTGAAATAGTCAAATAACAATTCAAAAATTATTCCAGAGGGAACGAAATTATCCAAAAAATTTAATATTTTAAAAATAGTCTGTGAATCAGATTATACTTATAGTACTTTCAATAAAATTTCGCAAACGAAAACAAACTACCAATTGTAGCAGACAATAAAACAAACCAACTATCAATTGCAGCGTGTAAACAAGCTACCGATTGTAAGGTTTTATGATTAAAAATTCCAATAAAATCAAAAAATATTAAAAATCTTCAAAATTATAAATGGCACAATTTGGGCTCTAAACAATACCAAATCCAATTGATAAATTCAATAAATTTTAATTACCAACTATATGCACAACAAAATGTAAATAAGTATTTAAAATAAATTACTAATATTTTTGTAAGTGATTATTTAATGATCTAAGTCTTGCAATGAAGAGGACAGCCAGGAGAAGAACCTACGTACCCAGGAGAAGAACCTACGCAGCGATGGATAATTAATCCACACACCTACAATGGCTTCCATGACATACACATGTTTGCGCGACCGTTTTGGAAGTGTGTTGATGGCTCAGATCGTTAAGTGGTATGACATCATTTGTGTTGCTCCGAGGACCGAAGTTCGAGCCCTAGCCGTGCTCAGCTGGAATAATTTTTGTTATTTGAATGTTGCCTTGTAAGGGCACTGATCATTTTGAAAGTAATTTATTAAAAGGGATTATTTATACTCTTCCGAAAATAAAATAATAAAAAAATAATAATATGCAACTATATGCACAATATAACGCAAATATATGTTGTAATTCCAATAAATTAAAAATAAGCAACGATATGCTAAATATGCACCCTACACTATACAAAAGTCCAATTGACAAAAATGTAGTTGCGGGTCGGAAACATTTTAAACCAAGATTTTATGAGCGCTGTTCAAAGGTGCCCCACGTTCAAAGGTGCCCCCCTATCCCCTACTATATAAAATGCGTGGTCGAAAAGCTGGTGCCGAAGACGATAAATTACAATGTGTGGGAGTCACCATCTGACTCGGAGCGCTAACAATAGAGCTATCGCTGTGCAATAGAGTATGTCTCTGATTGCACTTTCGACAAGTACGACTGTTACAATTTTTGACTTCGTGTACCCTACGAAGACAATTTACACACAAACGATGCCTTCTTACCAATTTAAATCTATCGGCAGGGGTACAATTTACAAACCGATAGCAATAATGCAGTGTGTGTTGCTTAGAACAAAAAACGCAACAAGAATCAGAAGACGAACGAGGAGTAGACATTGCACATGGAGGTGAAAAGGAACTTTTTTCTATTCTTCGAATGTGAGACAATATTAACAATTCTCTTTTCATGAAAACACAGATGAGTTCGAACTTTCTCTGTCAAGAGTGCATCTAACTCTTTCCAAGATGAAAGAGGCGATTTTGATTTTTCATTTTGCTTCCATAATGCATGTGTTAAATTGGGTAATTTTAGCAAACATAGAAATACCACAAACAATTTTTACAATTTTTACACAAATTAATGAAATAATTCTATTTTTAAGAAAACTCAGTGAAGATTAGAAAAAAAATTTTAATCAAATTAACTTTCCACGAAAATATAAAAACTTGAAATAGTCAAATAGCAATTCAAAAATTATTCCAGAGGGAACGAAATTATCCAAAAAATTTAATATTTTAAAAACAGTCTGTGAATCAGATTATACTTATAGTACTTTCAATAAAATTTCGCAAACGAAAACAAACTACCAATTGTAGCAGACAACAAAACAAACCAACTATCAATTGCAGCGTGTAAACAAGCTACCGATTGTAAGGTTTTATGATTAAAAATTCCAATAAAATAAAAAAATATTAAAAATTTTCAAAATTATAAATGCCACCATTTGGGCTCTAAACAATACCAAATCCAATTGATAAATTCAATAAATTTTAATTAGCAACTATATGCACAACAAAATGTAAATAAGTATTTAAAATAAATTACTAATATTTTTGTAAGTGATTATTTAATGATCTAAGTCTTGCAATGAAGAGGACAGCCAGGAGAAGAACCTACGTACCCAGGAGAAGAACCTACGCAGCGATGGATTATTAATCCACACACCTACAATTGCTTCCATGACATACACATGTTTGCGCGACCGTTTTGGAAGTGTGTTGATGGCTCAGATCGTTAAGTGGTATGACATCATTTGTGTTGCTCCGAGGACCGAAGTTCGAGCCCTAGCCGTGCTCAGCTGGAATAATTTTTGTTATTTGAGTGTTGCCTTGTAAGGGCACTGATCATTTTGAAAGTAATTTTGTAAAAGGGATTATTTATACTCTTCCGAAAATAAAATAATAAAAAAATAATATGCAACTATATGCACAATATAACGCAAATATATGTTGTAATTCCAATAAATTAAAAATAAGCAACGATATGCTAAATATGCACCCTACACTATACAAAAGTCCAATTGACCGATTGTAGAGTTCACTGGAATTGAAAATGTCCAAAATTATGTAAATAATATACCCTGACACAAATATTATATTTACCATAAAATATCATAAAGTGTGTCACTGTACTAATATACCAGCCGGGGACTGTGTAATAATACACTGGCCGGAGACCGTGCAATAAAACGGACACAACAGAAAAGGTAATATTCGAAAAAGTAATATGTAAGCTTACATGCGTGTGTATATCTACTTGCATATAAGTGACTGGCCGGCCGACTAGCCAGAACAACAAAGCGACGATGCTGGAATATGTAACAATACGTACATATGTGAATCAACAATTAGGTAGCCTCGAATAGGCTGTAAACGTACGTATGTCACAGGAATGTTTATGAATATAGTTTTGTGTGTATTTGCAGGAGACAATATGCAAAAAAAGAAAACGATCAATAGGAATAGAGTAAAAGCAAAATTCAGCAAAGGATTTTACCAAAACGAAGTAAAGAATGTAAACGATATTTTCTCTACGAATTTAGAGAATAACAAAAAGTAACCAAATATAAAGAAGAATTATTAGTTTTTTTGTTTTGGTAATAATATTCCCGTATGACTATCCGCAAATGGACTTTGACCGATCGGCAACAAAAGGAGGGAATCCGTGACGCGTTGAAATGACGGCCACACAAGCAAACAAAACACTTTATTATTATTTTTCTTCACTGCCACTTATACTTATACGTACCAATAAATAATATTTTAGGTGGACTGTATACAATTCTAATTCCAGCTACGAAATCCGGCTCCAAGGACGAAATGTTAAGTCCGCACTATAGGGACTTGGGTGGTTGGCAGGTACAGTGCAACAGATTCTCCAATGGAGTCAGTACGCCCAATGCGCAAATATAAAAGAAAAAAATAAAACACAATATGTTATATTAGTAAAGCGGTTTCTACACGTGCCGATTATTTTTTATTGGTAACGACATTACCTTAACACAACTATATGTGCGGAGGCTTAAAATTTAAACCTTGGTGACCACAATATGTTTGTGCAGCCAGTCGATATATAACAACGAGAGTTATTCAAGTAATAATTACATTCGTTGACATAAAGATGCCTAAAGGTGGCGCAAACTCAAAACGTAAACAAATGTCCGTTGAAATCTGTCAGCCTCATACTATTACAAAGGCTAACTATTTAACGATTTTATATAGCAATTCTTGCTTAAACACTAATTATTGATCAAAGCCAAAAATATGTGGCACTTCGAATGAAGATTTAGAAAGGAGGTTATGAGCGAAGCAATTGCAACATGACACTTAGATTTTCGTCATTTTGGCATGCATTACCCCTCGGCGGACAATGCCATAAATTCCTCACTAGTAAAAAGTAGTTTTCATAAAAACAACAAACTATTGTGCAAACACAAAATACAAATGGTATCCCAAATAACCAGTCAACACTACTCATTTAACGAAACTATTGAAGGGATAATAGAATCGTGTGAAGGGGAAAATTCTAATATTTAATTAGGATGTTATTCTAAGAGGTAGACTTTCTAGTACCAAGAACAGTGGGTACGCAAAAGATCATTCAAATGCCATACATTCCCCACTAATAAATAGCTGTTTTTATAAAAACAAGAAACTATTATTCAAAAACAAAATACGAATTATATCCTAAATAAACCGCCAATACTACTGATTTCACGAATATATAAACGAGATAATAGAATCGTTAGTTAGCCTTTGGTTCGAAAGGCCATATTCGCAGAAATCTGTTTACTCCTCTCTATTACATCCTTGCAATAGTATAATCCTGACAGATTTCAACGGACTTTTGCTTACATTTTGAGTTTGCGTCACCATTGTTAACAAACATTATATGACTCTAGTTGTTACCTGGCTTACTACACATATAATTGTGAGCACCTTGACTTAAATTGTAAGCTACCCACATATAGTTATGCGAATAAGGTAATATCGTTTACTAATAATAAATAATCGACACTGGTCGCCATCTTTTTACTAATAAAACTTGTATGGCCACGGACCATATTCTTTAAAACATCAATGGGAAAACTTTTGTTCCTCACTGTCCTGTTTTCTGAAAGTATGTTTTTTGGTTAGCGGTTTGCAACGGTGTATATATGTACATATAACATACATACACCAGCAACTCCTCTCATAAGTTCTCGTTGCCTTCCAATATCTTGGAAAACATAAGCTGGTCTTATAAGCGATCGTTGCAACGAAGTAGCGCTCTAGTCTTTTACTGGTATTCAAAGCGTCCGTTTTTCCCCCGCAGTGACAAAATACACAAATTGTTACAAACACACAAATTGCTAAAAAACATAAATTGAACAAACATCCAAGTTGTTAAAACACATACACTTGTACATACAATTACACAACATAACAAACAAAAGAAACTAACTAAAAATTCGGTGCAGGTCGCTAACAATACTACAAAAACACTTTAACAGCAATATCCCAAGATCAGCAGCAAAGGAAGACGAAGACCAGCTACTGGAAAAAATCGAGAGAGGAGAAAACACACAGACACAAACACACACATATTCCTACATTGCTAAGGAGTCAAAGAGAGTACCCATGCGTGATTCAAAGGATACAGGGTGCGGCAACATACGACACCGACTTTGTGAGCCCCTTGATGACGCGTCTAAATTATGGATAATTTGACGCATTGGCCCAAATACCGAATTTCAAGCCATTTTTGTTTGGAAAAAAGGACAGATATTACCCTTTTTCAATCACGGGGGAACACACATAAAAATCCAATTTCACACACACACATACAAAACCTAGAATGTTCTCTCTTTTTCGTGAAATCTTCGAATCTTTGCTTAAATTTGGAAAAGTATTACACATATAATATCACAAACTAGAATTTTTGCATTAATGCATTGAAAACTGAGAATCTCGCTTTAAATTTGGAAAAAAGACACATCTACATATACAAAAGAGAGGAACTCTCGTGGAAAAATTTTAAAGACTTTGTCTACTTTTGGAAATTGTTTGGCTTTCTGTGGGAAATTGGAAATCCTTACTCTTTTTCCGTCTGTGCGAATACAGTGGAAACGTTGGAAACTGACCCGTCATTACTGAACTTGGTACATAAAGATGTGAATCATTTTGGGTGTGAAAAATATACAAACAACTTACTCTTTTTTAAAAAGTCTACATAAATTTAGAAATTTACCATCTCATTTTGTGGAATTTATTACATTACATACGAGAACAAGGTTTACATGACATTTTTTGGCATCATAGTGGTACAACGACAGTTTTTTTCTCACTCTTTTTGATAAATTTTACAAACATTATATACACCAATACATAAGCGTATATCTGAAATTTATGGCGCACTTTTTGTCGACATAATTTCACAAATAGATAACCTCATAAAAACATGTAAGCTTTTCGGGAAGATTGAACTCTTTGTTTTAAAACTTTTGCAATCCCAATACAGGGAATACACTCGAAAATTTACAACCAACTTTTTTTTTGCAATTTGGCGCGAATTCGTGGCGTCATATTGATGACATAGCAACATCTTGAGGGATTTACATAACATCAACCCATATTTTGTTGGAATAAGCCCAATAACCTACATTACAAACCCAATATAAGCATCTATTTGAAAATTAAAGCGCAATCTTTGGCGTCACCTAGACAAGTACAAACATAACCTTACTAAGCATATATTTTTTGGCGGAATTTTTTGGAAACATTGTGGAAAAAACTTTACATAATCGCCATATTACATTACCCTATATACAACAACCGATAACTTTTGGAGACGCGAGGCATCATTGTAATACACAACAAAGTAAACACAATCCGTTTGGTGGACAAGCGTGAACAATTGGAGGTTAGATAACCTCAATATTCAAAAATCAATCTTTTTGAACATTTTTATATTTACTATGTTTTGAAAAATGAACGTTGCTCATTTAACAACCTGATATATGTCTCAACAATTGCTTTTAAACCTTTCGAAAAATCAATTTTTGGATTAACTATTGGCTAAAACCAGATAAAATCCTCCTACAAGCGGAAGTCTAAGGAGATTTTTATAATTTTTGTTGCTGAAATTTGACACATAGATCGTTCGACTGAACCCTTTTGGTGACAACTCACCAAACATTTTTGGAATGAAAATTTTACAAAATATTTTGGATTTCTGCTCTTGGTGTTTTTATTGGCTTACATCTCTTTTAGAGAACTGATTAGAGTAGCCTTTGCTTGTCTGCAAGTCAACCATTTTTGGAATTACACGTTTCCTTGCTTGTGCCTCAAATTATATTTTTTCCTGTGGAAGCATAAAGTCTTTTGGTTTTTTTAAGATTTATTTGATTACAAATATTTCTTTCAAGCTCTTCTCATTCACACCAACTCCTTTGCGATAATACATTTACACAAGATCGTTTGACTCCACAATCTCATCGTCTTTGAGTTATTACTTTGGATAAATAAAAGCCAAAAATTTGAAAGTCAAAATTTCTGGATTTTGTTACAAACCCATACACAACAAGTTTGTTCTCGTCATTGGGCGACTTTATCACATTCTTGCATAGCAAAAATCTGCCTAAACGTTAGAGCCCTTGCGTTATTTAAATGGACAAATCTTTATGCGGTGTTTGCGAATTGCGTAAATGATCTCAGTGGTTACACGTCAATATTATCGATTGCAAACCAAATAGACGAAATACATTCACTGGAGTCATCACAAGTGAAGCTCACTGCGGTGTTCGTGCAAGTCAAACGAGGTTATGAGGAGTGTCGAGACTATGTTCCTGATGAAGAGGAGATTACCTAGAGGCTATTGACAGTTATAAAACGGCAATAGGATCACTAAATGGACAAATACAAACGGTGAAACTGAATGATAAGGAGGAAAGGCCCAACCGAGAGTCCCCAATGGAACAAAAAGCTAGCGCAGAACCCGCGACAACCCCGATTTCGAGATTGCCCCCATGTGAGAAACTTTTCCAACTTAAACAGAAGACAACGGGCGAAGCTAGAGATATCATCAGTCAGGTGCCCTTAATGGTTTGAGCTCGCTTGGAAATTTTTGACCGATCGTTACGAAAATAGGAGGATGCAGGTGACCGAGCAATTTAAAGCGCTGTTTTATCTCCCAAATGTTACCACTGATTCCAGTTTCACGTCCCAAAAGTTGCAGAGGACAGTCAATATGTACATACAACCTCTGGAGACTTTAACTATTAATGTATCAGGCTGGGATCCAATTCTAATTTATCTTTGCTCCAGTAAATTACCCAGATAATTTTTGAAGGATTTTGAGGACTCTTTGGAGGATTGTAAAACTCTGCCATCTGGGGAAGGCATAAATTCAAGACTATGGAATCGGTGGGAAACATTAAACCGAGCTTTTCGAAATATAGTCAACCAAAATCGGAGACAAATATAAGGATGAGATACACCAACACGTTCCAGACAAATACATTCAAAAAATCTCAAAATACCGGAGCCAAGCCAAAGACAAATATAGTTCAAAACCCAAACAGCAATATAAGAATACTTGCATACTGTGCAAAGCGAACCATTTTATTCGAGACTGTTCACAATTTTTAGCTAAAAATGACAGAATTCACGTCGTAAGTTCCCTCAGCGGAGATCGTAGAGTGCAGATGCCACCGAGCGTTGGTTGTTGCTGGTTTGCTCTCCTTGCTCGACACTTTTCTCTCATTGGAATATGTTAATGTAGTAGTAAACGAGAACCGATCCTCAGCGATCACCGCAATCCTCTGTGATCGCATGAACCACAGCGTTCACTGGTCGACCAACCTCCTTCGAGTTAACTTGTTGAAATAACGTCTACGCCTTATTATTAACAGGCCTTTGTCGCCGCCCCAAATTACAAAGGTAATTTTGTTGTTGTAATAAAAAAGAGTACCACCAATAAAGCCGAGATAATTAGAATAATTTAACCAATACTTTCTTGTGTTTTATTTCTTTGAACTTTTCTTTTCTATTCCATACACCATTGTCGGTCGCACCGCTCCCTTGAGTTAATAAATTGATCCCCCCAACCACACACACCACCACGGCGAGGAGTAGAGCAGACCCCTCGCCTAAACAGAGTTAAAGAATGTATGAATCGACATCATACCATGCTGCACAAGGGAACCACAGCACAACCCACAGAACGAGATGAAGAACGCGCTTTAGCTCTTACAACGCTCATACACTCCACATCGAATGAAGAAGCACAGAACGTTACAACATTGACTCTCCAGGAAAATGGGAATAACAAACAAAATTTTGGACAGACATTACTTTTTGCGGCAATTGTGCAAATTGAAGCAAATGACCACTTTTATGACGCCAGAGCAATAATTGACTCTGGGTCTCTGTCAACATTCATAACAGAAAAGCTCAAAAATCGATTAAGTCTGCCAACAAGAAGACATCTTGTGCACGTTTCAGGCATAAATCAACTTGTTACCGAGACATCAGACATATCCTGCGTTTTTACGATCAAGATTCGAACCCAGCATTAAATATATATATATATATATATTTATGCCATATACTTTGGATAAGATTCAACTTAGAGATGCCACAAATATGGAGTTAGCAGATCCTAAGTTCTATATCAGCCAGCCAGTCGATCTTTTAATTGGAATGGATATATGCCCGCTTATTTTTACAATTGGAGCTGCGATGAAATCAATTGGTACTGTCTTAGCCCAAAGAAAAGTTTTTGGATGTATTGTTGGCGGACCATTGAAAGATGGATCACAGAAACAAAGTCAAATTACACTCTGCAACACAATATCTCTGGAGAAAATATTAACACGTTTTTGGGAGGTGGAAGAGACTCCAGAACAGGAAAAATTACTTCCTGTAAATTTACTCGACATTTCTGACGATGCATCTGCAAAAACCTTAGGGATCCGTTGGTATATCATCGGAGATTTCTTCACATTCAACCCACCAGACATGGAATATAAGGATAATTATACAAAGAGAGAAGTACTTGTAACGATCGCGAAATCATTCGATCCCTGTGGTTGGCTCGCACCTATTGTAGTTGTAGCGAAGTTAGTCATGCAACAAGTATGGCTAGATAAGATAACCTGGGATTATATCCTAAAACCCCACACAATGCTAAATCGTGTAAAACTTCGTCAAAAATAGTTGCGAGATACAACACTTGAAAATACCAAGATTGATTCATTTCTCACCAGACACAAATATCGAGATACGTGGTTTTTGCGACGCCTCAGAAAGTGCCCACGCAGCCGCCTTGCACATTAGAGTTGAATAATCAAATAAAGAGATTGAAACTTTTTTGCTAACGGCTAAACCCAAAGTTGCACCTATTAAGAAAAATCTCCCTTCCGCGGCTGGAGTTATGCGGAGACGTTTTACTGTCAAAGTTGACCCATACAATCTTAAAGAACCTTCAAATCTCAAACTTTTCCACCCACTATTGGACAGATTCTATGATGCGTCCTTGCGTGGCTCAAAAAAAAGAAAGGAAAAGAATTTTTCCTCTCTATCAAAACTTTATCGAACGTATGCGTATGCTTTGAAAATTTGGCGGAATGCCGGTGGAAATAGGCGACATCATCGAGTTTCATCGTTGGAGCTTACAGCAGACGAGATTCAAAACGGAAAAAACCACCATTTTTATAAATAATTCTCAAATATCACACATTGAACGTCTCTGTCATCTATTACAGAAGATCGCCGGTGAGGCTCTAGAAATCATTTCCAGATTTCCACTCAACAATTGTAGTTTCCCTCTTGCGTGAAAAGCCCTTTCAGATACGTATGAGAATAAACGTATCGTTGCTAATAGTCACCTTAAATGCTTGTTTGAACACCCCTCCACAAAAGTTGAGACTGTTGCTGGTCTTAAAAGTATCCAACGTGGGATAAATTGTTGCCTTGCTGCAATGTCAGTCTATGACGTCACCACGGATCATTGGGATCCGATTGTTGTTTACATTTGTTTGCAGTGATTGCCAAAATTGACTTTGACTCTTTGGGAGCAAAGTGTCAAAAACAAATCGTTGTTGTCTTCTTGGAAAGAATTAGACGATTTCTTCACAGAGAGGATACAAACATTGATTTGTCTAGAACACGTTGTCCCCTCCAAAAATAAGTTGTTGTTGCCAAAGAATATACATTCTCAAACATCCTCCAAGAAGCTGTCACATAATACCGCTATTCCTAACTCCCCCCATAAGTTGTTGTCACACAATTTGTTACCCCACCTCGAGCTATAAATTCACCCTCCACAACTTCTTGCTCCATTTGTCCTAATCAGAGCCATCATCTTCGACTCTGCCCCCAGTTTCTAAAACTTTCGTTTGAAGACAAATTCTCGATTGTTAAGAAAAATAAATGTTGTGTAAATTGTTTGTCTCGTAGACATGTAGTCAAAACGTGCACTAGTAAACATAGGTGCAATAGATGCAAGCAAAGGCACCACAGCCTTCTTCACCGGCCACCAATTAATAAAGTTGTTATTTCCTCCAAGTCACCTCCGGCTTTTACAAAGGTCAAAAGTCGAGGACAGACTTTGTTGTCACGTTCTTCGGAAAACCCTTCTCCGGCTTTTACTAAAGTCAAAAGCCGAGCATCTAATTTGTCGCACCCTTCTTCGAATAAGAAAGTTGTAAATCCACCTATACCTCAGCCCTCTCAAGATACCAATGTTATCATAGGAACAGCTGTAGTAAATATAGTTCATAATGGAAAAACGCTTCCTACGCGTGTCATTATTGATCTTTCCTCCAAGGTATCGGTTGTAAGTAAAAAACTTAAAAATGCAATTGGCATTTCTGGTAATTCGAAGAAAGAATCCAGTCCTGCTACATCAAGAGCAATGTGTTCTCTTAAATTGTCGTCCCCTAAGAATTCGTCTAAGATTGTTGACGCAAAGGCATTTGTTCGGCCTAATGTCAAGGGGAAATTGTTTTTGAATCCACCCATATCAACGTTAAAATCTAGATTTCCTAATTTAAAATTAGGCAACACCTTTGACGGCAGCCCAATAGATTTGCTACTTGGCGCTGATCTTTACCCCCAAATACTGGAAGCTGAACCACCAAAATTAGTTTTAAAATCGTTCCTGGCCCAAAAGTCTATTTTTGGGTATATATTGACCGGTTCAGTTCATGCCACCTAATCTCGCACCCATAATAGAAATTAATCACCTTAGTAAATACTAATATCGTTTGAATACACAAGTCACCCATTCACAAAACTTGTGTCGTTTACTAAATTTGTAACATGAAGCTCACTTGAAAACTGAATTTACGTTCATATAGTTTTTACTAACCCATATTCTAATTTAATTGTTAATTGCAACTTTGTCGGTCGTAGCAAGGGGGCCGGAATGTATAAGTTTGATACGTTCTGACTCAACTTCCCGAGCTCAGTCAATCACGTATGCTGATTGGCACCACGTGTAACTCCTCTGCAAGTTCCCTCAGCGGAGATCGTAGAGCGGTGGTTGTTGCTGGTTTGCTCTCCTTGCTCGACACTTTTCTCCCATTGGAATATGTTAATGTTCCGATCCTCAGCGATCACCGCAATCCTCTGTGATTGCATGAACCACAGCGTTCACTGGTCGACCAACCTTCATCGAGTTAACTTGTTGAATAACGTCAACGCCTTATTATTAACAGGCCTTTGTCGCCGCCCCAAATTGCAAAGGTAATTTTGTTGTTGTAATAACGAAAAGAGTACCACCAATAAAAACGAGATAATTAGAATAATTTAACTAATACTTTCTTGTGTTTTATTTCTTTGACCTTTTCTGTTCTATTCCATACACCATTGTCGGTCGCACCGCTCCCTTGAGTTAATAAATTGATCCCCCCAACCAGCACACACCACCACGGCGAGGAGTAGAGCAGACCCCTCGCCTAAACAGAGTTAATGAATGTAAGAATCGACATCATAGCATGCTGCACAAGTGAACGGAAACCCAAACCACAAAGCGAGATGAAGAACGCCCTAGTACAAGTGCTTTAGCTCTTATAACGCTCATACAGTCCACATCGAATGAAGAACCACAGAACGTTACAACATTGACTCTCCAGGAAAATGGGAAGAACAAACAAAATTTTGGAGAGACATTATTTTTTGCGGCAATTGTGCAAATTGAAGCAAATTACCACTTTAATGACGCCAGAGCAATAATTGACTCTGGGTCTCTGTCAACATTCATAACAGAAAAGCTCAAAAATCGATTAAGTCTGCCAACAAGAAGACATCATGTGCACGTTTCAGGCATAAATCAACTTGTAGCCGAGACATCAGAAATATTCTGCGTTTTTACGATCAAGATTCGAACCCAGCTTTATATATGTTTACATTTGCTTGCAGCGATTGCCAAAATTGACTTTGACTCTTTGGGAGCAAAGTGTCAAAAACAAATCGTCGTTGTCTTCTTGGAAAGAATTAGACGATTTCCTCACAGAGAAGATACAAACATTGATTTGTCTAAAACACGTCCTCCCCTCCAAAAATAAGTTGTTGTTGCCAAAGAATATACATTCTCAAACATCCTCCAAGAAGCTGTCACATAATACCGCTATTCCTTACTCCCCCCATAAGTTGTTGTCACAAAATTTGTTACCCCACATCGAGCTATAAATTCACCCTCCACAACTTCTTGCTCCATTTGTCCTAATCAGAGCCATCATCTTTGACTCTGCCCCCAGTTTCTAAATCTTTCGTTTGAGGACAAATTCTCGATTGTTAAGAAAAATAAATGTTGTTTAAATTGTTTGTCTCGTGAACATGTAGTCAAACCGTGCACTAGTAAACATAGTTGCAATACATGCAAGCAAAGGCACCACAGCCTTCTTCACCGGCCATCAATTAATAAAGTTGTTACTTCCTCCAAGTCACCTCCGGCTTTTACAAAGGTCAAAAGCCGAGGACAGACTTTGTTGTCACGTTCTTCGGAAAAACCTTCTCCGGCTTTTACTAAAGTCAAAAGCCGAGCATCTAATTTGTCGCACCCTTCTTCGAATAAGAAAGTTGTAAATCCACCTATACCTCAACCCTCTCAAGATACCAATGTTATCATAGAAACAGCTGTAGTAAATATAGTTCTTAATGGAAAAACGCTTCCATGTCATTATTGATCCTTCCTCCAAAGTATAGGTTGTAAGTAAAAAAACTTAAAATTGCACTTGGCATTTCTGGTAATTCGAAGAAAGGATCCAGTCCTGCTACACCAAGAGCAATGTGTTCTCTTAAATTGTCGTCCCCTAAGAATTCGTCTAAGATTGTTGAGGCAAAGGCCTAATGTCAAGGGGAAATTGTTTTCGAATCCACCCATATCAACGTTAAAATCTAGATTTCCTAATTCAGATTTAGCTAATACCTTTGACGGCAGCCCAATAGATTTGCTACTTTGCGCTGATCATTACCCCCAAATACTGGAAGCTGAACCACCAAAATCAGTTTTAAAATCGTTCCTGGCCCAAAAGTCTATTTTCGGGTATATATTGACCGGTTCAGTTCATGCCACCTAATCTCGCACCCATAATAGAAATTAATCACCTTAGTAAATACTAATATCGTTTGAATACACAAGTCACCCATTCACAAAACTTGTGTCGTTTACTAGATTTGTAACATGAAGCTCACTTGAAATCTGAATTTACGTTCATATAGCTTTTACTAACCCATATTCCAATTTAATTGTTAATTGCTACTTTGTCGGTCGTAGCAAGGGGGCCGGAATGTTTAAGTTTGATACGTTCTGACTCAACTTCCCGAGCCCAGTCAATCACGTATGCTGATTGGCACCACGTGCAACCCTTCTGCAAGTTCCCTCAGAGATCGTAGAGTGCAGATGCCACCGAGCGGTGGTTGTTGCTGGTTTGATCTCCTTGCTCGACACTTTTCTCCCATTGGATAATGTTAATGTAGTAAACGACAACCGATCCTCAGCGATCACCGCAATCCTCTGTGATTGCATGAACCACAGCGTTCACTGGTCGACCAACCTCCTTCGAGTTAACTTGTTGAATAACGTCTACGCCTTATTATTAACAGGCCTTTGCCGCCGCCCCAAATTACAAAGGTAATTTTGTTGTTGTAATAAAAAAAAGAGTACCACCAATAAAACCGAGATAATTAGAATAATTTAACTAATACTTTCTTGTGTTTTATTTCTTTGAACTTTTGTTTTCTATTCCATACAACATTGTCGGTCGCACCGCTCCCTTGAGTTAATAAATTGATCCCCCCAACCACAACACACAACCACGGCGAGGAGTAGAGCAGACCCCTCGCCTAAACAGAGTTAAAGAATGTATGAATCGATATCATACAATGCTGCACAACCCAACGGAAACCCAAACCACAGCACAACCCACAGAACGAGATGAAGAACGCCCTAGTACAAGTGCTTTAGCTCTTACAACGCTCCACATCGAATGAAGAACCACAGAACGTTACAACATTGACTCTCCAGGAAAATGGGAATAACAAACAAAATTTTGGAGAGACATTAATTTTTGCGGCAATTGTGCAAATTGAAGCAAATGACAACTTTTATGACGCCAGAGCAATAATTGACTCTGGGTCTCTGTCAACATTCATAACAGAAAAGCTCAAAAATCGATTAAGTCTGCCAACAAGAAGACATCTTGTGCACGTTTCAGGCATAAATCAACTTGTTGCCGAGACATCAGACATATCCTGCGTTTTTACGATCAAGATTCGAACCCAGCTTTAAATATATATATACCGTATACTTTGGATAAGATTCAACTTAGGGATGCCACAAATATGGAGTTAGCAGATCCTAAGTTCTATATAAGCCAGCCAGTCGATCTTTTAATTGGAATGGATATATGCCCACTTATTTTTACAATTGGACCTCCGATGAAATCAATTGGTACTCTCTTAGCCCAAAGAACAGTTTTTGGATGTATTGTTGGCGGACCATTAAGAGATGGATCACAGAAACAAAGTCAAATTACACTATGCAACACAATATCTCTGGAGAAAATATTAACACGTTTTTGGGAGGTGGAAGAGACTCCAGGGGGGTTACTCTGTATTGCGTTGCGAAAGCCAGTGCGATGAGAAAGCTTAATGCGTTTAGAGTGCAATTTGGTACTCAGTATCGTTCACGCAAACGCATTCGCAAAATAAATCGAAAATGGGGCAACACTGGCACTACAAAGTAAACAATAACGAAGAATGACAAAAGGAAACGTCAAAAAATTGTAAATAAAACCATATTTTTATGTGGTACGAGTGTTTTTTAAAAAACAAAAATGATGAACCAACTAAAAAAAGAATTTTAAGAGATCGATCAAATATACTCTACCAAAGTGAACACGGGTATGAAAATAGAAGTACGAATAATGTGACAAACGTTTTCAAATATTTAATTTTTATAAATTTTTACAAAAAGTTCGTCTCAATAAAGATGCGTTTATGTTTTTAATAAACGCTATTAAAAATGACCTCGTCGTTCCAAATAGATCCACAGCAATTCCAACTCCAATAAAAGTGGCCACTGCTTTGAAATTGCTTGGACAAGGTGGTTATTAACACCAACCTGTAAATATGCACACATAGTTTCACATTTTATACATAAAATATTACTTTTTTCCAACCAGCGACATCTCTTACAGGAGGTCCATCTGAATTAAGGTCATCATCCAGTTTTCTCTACAAATTTTTGGCGCGTCGTTTCGCATTTGAACTCTGCAACTGGCCCCTTGCCAAATCGCTGTGTTGCACCATAAAATCTACTAAAGTTTGGAACTGACGGTGCTGAGTCATCAACTGTAACTTTGTTTGGCTTTCACCCAAAATAAGTATTAATTTAGATATAAATAAAAACTTTAATTGTGCTTACTTACATGTTTCGCTTCATTTGCGTTTGCTATTTTGTTAACGCAAGATATTTGCGTTTAACGAACGAGTTTGACATGCGTTTTCGTATTACAGATTGCGGTGATGCCACATTTGCGTAAAGTAGATGCGAAAGGAGATACGAAAACGAATTAGAGAGTACCAATTACGCGATGCGATACAATTTTCTTACGCATCGTAACCCCCCAGAACAGAAAAAATACTTCCTTTAAACTAACTCGACATTTCTGACGATGCCTCTACAAAAACCTTAGGGGTCCGTTAATATATCTTCGGAGATTTCTTCACATTCGACCCACCAGACATGGAAAATAAGGATAATTATACAAAGAGAGAAGTACTTGTAACGATCGCGAAATTATTCGATCCCTGTGGTTGGCTCGCATCTATTGTAGTTGTAGCGAAGTTAGTCATGCAACAAGTATGGCTAGATAAGATAACCTAAACCCCCACACAATGCTGAATTGTGTAAAACTTCGTCAAAAATAGTTGCGAGATACAACACTTGAAAATACCAAGATTGATTCATTTCTCACCAGACACAAATATCGAGATACATGGTTTTTGCGACGCCTCAGAAAGTTCCTACGCAGCCGCCTTGCACATTAGAGTTGAAAAATCAAATAAAGAGATTGAAACTTTTTTGCTAACGGCTAAACCCAAAGTTGCACCTATTAAGAAAATCTCCCTTCCGCGGCTGGAGTTATGCGGAGCCGTTTTACTGTCAAAGTTGACCCATACAATCTTAAAGAACCTTCAAATCTCAAACTTTCCCACCCACTATTGGACAGATTCTATGAAGCGTCCTTGCGTGGCTCAAAAAACCTCCGTGTCATTAATCTACTTTTGTAGGAAATAGAATATCTGATATTTTAGACAATGTGGGGAATGAAAATTGGAATCACATCGACTCAGTGGACAACCCATAGCCAGACATAGCTAGTCGCGGTTCCTCACCCAATGAATTGAATAGTCACCAGCTGTGGTGGCATGGCCCGCAATGGTTAAAATTACCGAAAGCCAGGTGGCCATTAAGGAAGTCAATGAAGTAACTAATCTAGAAGCAAAAACTGTAAAAATTCTGGCGATTAACATCGATGAAGATCCATTGCAGAAATGTTCCTCTATATCAAAACTTTATCGAACGTATGCGTATGCTTTGAAAATTTGGCGGAATTCCGGTGGAAATAGGCGACATCATCGAGTTTCATCGTTGGAGCTTACAGCAGAGGGGATTCAAAACGGAAAAAACCACCACATTTATAAATAATTCTCAAATATCACACATTGAACGTCTCTGTCATTTAATACAGAAGATCACCGGTGAGTCTCGTGAAAATATTTCCAGATTTCCACTCACCAATTGTAGTTTCCCTCTTGCGTGAAAAGCCCTTTCAGATACGTATGAGAATAAACGTATCGTTGTTAATAGTCACCATAAATTTTTGTTTGAACTCCCCTCCACAAAAGTTGAGACTGTTGCTGGTCTTAAAAGTATCCAACGTGGGATAAATTGTTGCCTTGCTGCAATGTCAGTCTATGACGTCACCACGGATCATTGGAATCCGATTGTTGTTTACATTTGCTTGCAGCGATTGCCAAAATTGACTTTGACTCTTTGGGAGCAAAGTGTCAAAAACAAATCGTCGTTGTCTTCTTGGAAAGAATTAGACGATTTCCTCACAGAGAGGATACAAACATTGATTTATCTAGAACACGTCCTCCCCACCAAAAATAAGTTGTTGTTGCCAAAGGATATACATTCTCAAACATCCTCCAAGAAGCGTTCACATAATACCGCTATTCCTAACTCCCCCCATAAGTTGTTGTCACAAAATTTGTTACCCCACATCGAGCTATAAATTCACCCTCCACAACTTCTTGCTCCATTTGTCCTAATCAGAGCCAGCATCTTCGACTCTGCCCCCAGATTCTAAAACTTTCGTTTGAGGACAAATTCTCGATTGTTAAGAAAAATAAACTTCGAATTGTCACAATAGACATTTGGGTTTGAAAGGTTTTTTGTAAAGAAGCTATTAATAGCTTCTGGGGAGAATATCCCAACAAAAAACTAAGGGAACTGATGAGGATCAGTGGCGAGATCCGAAACTATAATCTTCCCTGCCTTACCCCTCGGCGGACAATGCCATACATTCCCCACTAATAAATAGTTGTTTTTTTAAAAACAACAAACTGGGATTAAGCCTGACTATTTTGCAAAAACAAAATACAAATGGTATCCCAAATAACCCGCCAAACAATACTGAAGTTGTAGACGAGGCACGGTCATACTGGTTGGTTTATTGCTTTAACTAGCAATACCAACAACAACGTTATGTGCATTCGTCACAAAGTGACGACACATAGCAGTGGGAAATGTAATGTAGTTGTCTGTAAATGCCTTGTTGACCACGAAGTCAGGCGCCAACGACACGAACTTCTCATTGGGGTCGTATCGCTGGTAACGTAAGAACTTCGAATTGTCACAAGAGACATTTGGGTTTGAAAGGTTTTTTGTAAAGAAGCTATTAATAGCTTCTGGGGAGAATATCCCAACAAAAAACTAAGGGAACTGATGAGGATCAGTGGCGAGATCCGAAACTATAGTCTTCCCTGCCTTACCCCCCGGGGGAAAATGCCATACATTCCCCACTAATAAATAGTTGTTTTTTATAAAAACAACAAACTGGGATTAAGCCTGACTATTTTGCAAAAACATAAAACACTAAACTATATATATTTTACAAAATTTAGGCGTTACTTATTAAATACTAATCACATTCAGAATCCGAGTTTTGATCTGAATTAGTTGGTAGCATTGGATCCTCCAGTATTTTAAGGACTTCTTCAGATAGTGGCTCACTATATCGATGGTTAAGAGATGTACTACGAGACAAATTTGATATTTTTGGATCAGAAGAAAATAGCAACCTATTGAAAAGATCCCTCACTGTTTCCTCACGGCTAATTTTTCTGGTGTACAGTTCCCTGTAGTTCCGAAAGTCCTTATTTGTGGATTCCATGGCTTCTTCAGACAACATTCCTATGGGCAAAGCTGCACATTTAATTATATCAGCCAATTTCCATGCTGACGCTCCATTTGTTTTTTGTTCCTTCTGGCGGCCATCCATTTCGTTTTAAATCGCGTACATAGCGTGGTAACTGTTCGACAAATCCCTTTAGCGTTTGCATAATCGGTAGCATTAACTCAAAGTCTATTTAATATATATTCTTTTACATCAGAACCATTTTTAGATTTTAGCCAAACTTCAAAGAGCTCTCTGTACAAAATTGACATTTTTCCACTTCACTTGTTTAAGAACTAAAATAAATCGCTATTCACTTGTTTATAACTTGTATAATCCCGTTCTTTGACACTTATTGAACGAGAAAAATCTATGAATGAACATGTTAAATTCGGATTCTTCATTCATAGGTAGAAAAATCTATAAATAATATGTATTTTTGCATTCATAGGTAACTGATACCTGTATCCAAGCGAAATTCGTACGACAAAGTCATAAAGACATCCGAAGTCATGTCAGTTGTTGGAAACCCCATAACAGGGATAATAAAAGTCCGTAAACTCCACCTCCACGAAAATCATAAGTATAGGTAAAACAGTGTATAGATGAATGTTACACCAATGATATTTTTCCAGGGTTCATAAAGTGGACCCGTTACCTGCGGTATTTTAGAAGACTCTTACAACCGATTTCGTTGTAATTTCAATTTTTATTTAGAAAGACATTTGGAATAAATGTTTATTCAGTGCATGAGTTTAAAATCAACGTTTGGAGCAGCTTACTTAAATACCCTCCTTTTCATACTCACACCCAGTACTCTTGAACCTTAGGATGGACATTTTGAACTTGTTTTTTCTTATCTGCTTTGCTGTGATATATTTTAAGTCATTTTTGATGAATTATATCAAAAAAATTCACAAATTTTTAATTTTATTTGAACAAAACCTTAAAAAAGCTTCCTACACCAAATTGGCATTTTTTTAAAAAATTGCCATAAATCCGAGAGTCGCAGGAAAAAAATTAGTATGATGTTCTAGACAGACCCACAAGAAAAATAAAATAAAAATCAACTCTGAACTCGACTGCACTCCCTACTAAACCCCTATTTTAATTGAAGGAATTTAAAAAAACGGACCTTACAAATATTTAGCCCGAAACACCTAAATTAAAATAACTTGTGGGTTATATAACTATACAATTTAATTAAATACCAATACTTTATATCAAAAATGGACAACATTTTATAATAATATATTCACAGAATGCACACGACCATCGCAATTTTATAGCTAAAAAATACCATTTTTAACATTGGAAAAAATTTCTATTTTAAATGTACCGTTATTCCGTTCTAGCTTATTAATTCGGATTATTTTATACGGGCTTAAGTACTCTCAACACTCTACTTTAAAACTGCATTTATTTTCTGCGCGTTAGATCGGTAATTTTTCCCACTGTGCACCGCTCCCTTGAGTTAATAAATTGATCCCCCCAACCACCACACACCACCACGGCGAGGAGTAGAGCAGACCCCTCGCCTAAACAGAGTTAAAGAATGTAAGAATCGACATCATACCATGCTGCACAAGAGAACGGAAACCCAAACCACAGCACAACCCACAGAACGAGGTGAAGAACGCCCTAGTACAAGTGCTTTATCTCTTACAACGCTCATACAGTCCACATCGAATGAAGAACCACAGAACGTTACAACATTGACTCTCCAGGAATATGGGAATAACAAACAAAATTTTGGAGAGACATTACTTTTTGCGGCAATTGTGAAAATCGATTAAGTCTGCCAACAAGAAGACATCTTGTGCACATTTCAGGCATAAATCAACTAGTTGCCGAGACATCAGACATATCCTGCGTTTTTGCGATCAAGATTCGAACCCATATGCCGCCATATACTTTGGATAAGATTTAACATAGAGATGCCACAAATATGGAGTTAGCAGATCCTAAGTTCTATATCAGCCAGCCAGTCGATCTTTTAATTGGAATGGATATGTGCCCACTTATTTTAACAATTGGAAATCCGATGAAATCAATTGGTACTCTCTTAGCCCAAAGAACAGTTTTTGGATGTATTGTTGGCGGACCATTAAGAGATGGATCACATAAACAAAGTCAAATTACACTCTGCAACACAATATCTCTGGAGAAAATATTAACACGTTTTTGGGAGGTGGAAGAGACTCCAGAACAGGAAAAATTACTTCTTGTAAACTTACTCGACATTTCTGACGATGCATCTACAAAAACCTTAGGGATTCGTTGGTATATCATCGGAGATTTCTTCACATTCGACCCACCAGACATGGAAAATAAGGATAATTATACAAAGAGAGAAGAACTTGTAACGATCGCGAAATTATTCGATCCCTGTGGTTGGCTCGCACCTATTGTAGTCGTAGCGAAGTTAGTCATGCAACAAGTATGGCTAGATAAGATAACCTGGGATGATATCCTAAAACCCCACACAATGCTAAATTGAAAATACCAAGATTGATTCATTTCTCACCAGACACAAATATCGAGATACATGGTTTTTGCGACGCCTCACAAAGTTTCTAGCCGCCTTGCACATCAGAGTTGAAAAATCAAATAAAGAGATTGAAACTGTTTTGCTAACGGCTAAACCGCAAGTTGCACCTATTAAGAAAATCTTCCTTCCGCGGCTGGAGTTGTGCGGAGCCGTTTTACTGTCAAAATTGACCCATACAATCTTAAAGAACCTTCAAATCTCAAACTTTTCCACCCACTATTGGACAGATTCTATGAAGCGTCCTTGCGTGGCTCAAAAAACCTCCGTGTCATTAATCTACTTTTGTAGGAAATAGAATATCTGATATTTTAGACAATGTGGGGAATGAAAATTGGAATCACATCGACTCAGAGGATAACCCATAGCCAGACATAGCTAGTCGCGGTTCCTCACCCAATGAATTGAATAGTCACCAGCTGTGGTGGCATGGCCCGCAATGGTTAAAATTACCGAAAGCCAGGTGGCCATTAAGGAAGTTAATGAAGTAACTAATCTAGAAGCAAAAACTGTAAAAATTCTGGCGATTAACATCGATGAAGATCCCTTGCAGAATTTTTCCTCTCTATCAAAACTTTATCGAACGTATGCGTATGCTTTGAAATTTTGGCGGAATGCCGGTGGAAATAGGCGACATCATCGATTTTCATCGTTGGAGCTTACAGCAGAGGAGATTCAAAACGGAAAAACACCATATTTATAAAAAAGATCACCGGTGAGGCTCGTGAAAATATTTCCAGATTTCCACTCACCAATTGTAGTTTCCCTCTTGCGTAAAGAGCCCATTAAGATACGTGTGAGAATAAACATATTGATTTTATCTTTGTGGGCGTTTCCACTTTTATTTTGTTTGAAAACGCATTGAATTCCATATTCGTTACAATCTGCCTACTCCTTAATATTACAACATTGAAATGTCAAATGGCAGATTCTAACGAGTATGGAATTAGCGCCGACGCCACCTTAGATTATTATTGATGACACTCAAACACTCTCTTTTCGTTGGCCTACCAATCAACAGGTAATCTGTCACTCTATCGTTTTCCAATCTTTTTTCCCTCAATAAAGCAACTGCCTTTATTTTAATTTAAATATAAAAACTTTCGTGTTTTTACTTCTTCTATTTGCACGAAATTTCGGACCGGAGACGAGCTTTTGGAAGCGAAGTTCTAATTGGTTTTTTTCTCGTTTGCCTTTCAACAGCAAAAAACAACAACGCAACATCATCATCCCCATACTTCATCATCAATATCATCTTCATCAACTAAACAGGTAGGTCAGTGCAGTGTTTTTTTTTTATTTTGTGAGCTCGCGAAAAAAATTAATAACAAACATAAAAAATAAACAAAAATCATAAACAAAGTTCGACGGCCTATTTGCAACAACAAATACAACGGCCGCTTTACAACGTTTGTCGTTTCGTTTGTCTCTCCGTCTGTCGTATATTAGTCGCGGACGGACTAATCGCGATCAGTGAAAAATGAAAAAAAAAATTGTTAAAAATTTTCGTATTTAATTTGTGGTTTTATTCTACAAAGTGAGTGGTTAATATTTAATTTTTTTTTAAGTTTTTAAAAAACAATTTGTTTTATTAATTTAAATTATTAAATTATTTTCAAAATAAATATCAATAATTTGAAACACCCCCACTCACTCTAATATTTGGTTGCATTCTATTAGAATAGCAAGAAAAAAAATAATAACCAAACGCAAAAATATTTTCGTTTGTTTCTTTTTCCACTGATCGACAATACACAATTATATTTACGTAAACACGCTGGTTAACGTACGTACGTTGGTTGTCACCATACATAATTATAATTATATAGTTACGTTGGTTGACATACGTACGCTGACGGTCAGCCACTAGCGTATCGTTTAACCATACACACACGCTATACACATGCATACCATTTGTTAGGCAGCCGTCGCTCGCCTTGTTGAGTAGTTTTCTTTCCTTTCTTCTTTGTTACGTGTACGCTACACACATGAGGTCGGTCGAGTGTGGTTAGTTAACACGTTTGGTACAAAGTTGCAAAATTTTGTTTATTGAATTAGTAGTGTGTGTATGACTATTTGAAATATAGTTGTGTGTAATAATAACGCAATACACCCTACAGTCCGCATTGGTTGAAATTTATATAAATAATAATTTTTAATATTATTTATATTGAATTTAGTTGAAAATAATATAAATTTGATATCTTTTGCATATATTTATATTTTTAAAACATTTATTTTCCTTTAATTTTTTAAATCGAGTGGAAAATTTATAATTTTTTTCAACTTTTTTTTCGCAGTTTTGTAGATTTTTGGTTAATTTTTCTTGAAAATTAAGCTTTTTCGCTTAGTTTCTTGGATACAATTTTGATATTTCGTTCAAATTTCGGCATTTTTCGAAAATTATTTGCTCTATTTTTCTCGATTTTGGTAACATTTTGAGTTTTTAAATATATTTTGGAATTTTTTCGTCATTTCTTGAAATTTGTTGTCAATTGGAAAATTTTGGTTTGTTTTTTGAATTTTTTTTTTATTTCGAATATTTGAATTGTTTTTAACTAATTTGAGCTAATTCTCATAGGAAATTGTGGTAAATTCGTCGGAATTTTGAAAACTTGTTGGACATTTATTAGAATTTTATTAAAATATTGGAAAATTTTTTCGATTTTTAATTTTTATTTCTATTTTAGTATTTTCCTTGAAGAATTTTGATTTTTCGGGAATAATTTGGTCGAAAATTTAAATCGTATTGGTATATTTTCCCTTCCATTTTTGTTATTGATTGAGATACTCGTTAATTTTTTGAAATTTTTCGTAATCCTTTTCATTGTTAAGCGGTTTTTCGCATTTAATTCTCCAAGATGTCTACTCCTTTGGATAGTTCTATCAGAGTTTCTGACTCTTTTGTCAAGTTCGTGGAATATATCCGGGCAATGAAACCCGAAGATATTAATATTTTTGCTCTGGAAGTCCGTAGCGTCGAACGAAAAAGTTTGGAAAGACAGGGGATAAGTTTAGAACGTGTATTCTCTATTTGGAAACCTCTGAAGAGACGACTAAAGAAATTCTCAAGTCGGCTGATGGGAAATATATGGAATGTTTATCAAACTTGAATGGTAAGCTGTCAGAATTGAAGGGCGAACAATAATTGTTGAACTCCTCTCGTAGTAGTTCAGTAGCTTCTCTAACGCAGCATCACTGTGATATTCCTAGGGAAGCGCAGTCATCAGATGTAGCGGTAGGAAAATCGTGGTCACAATTCCCCCAAATTTAGGCAGTGTACATAGTCAAACATTACCTCCATGTGATACCGATATTTTCGAAGGAGATTTTCAATCATGGCCTACGTTTAAAGACCTTTTCAGCACGGTGTATATAAATAATACGCGTTTGAGCGATATTGAGCGTCTTTGCCATTTAGTGCGCAAAACCAGTGGAGAATCTCGGGAAATTGTATCGAAATTTTCTTTTAACGCACCGTAGTTTCGGTCCAGCGTGGAATGCGTTGAAAGACACGTATGATAATCCGCGTTTACTTGTCCACAATCAATTGAAAACCCTGTTTGCTCTGCCGGCTCTTCAAATTGAATCCACTTCGGGTCTAAAACTTATCCAACGGCGAATTAATGGTTGTTTATCAGCGATGTCTATCTATGACATCCCTACAGAAAATTGGGACCCATTTTTAATGTTTTTGTGTCTTCAACGGCTACCCAAAATTACTCAAACCTTGTGGGAGCAAATCGTTAGGGACAAAGCAGCTATTTCACTTTGGAAAGATTTATATAGCTTTCTAACTGAGAGAATTAGAACTCTAATGTGCCTCCATGATATGAGAGGAATAGAGCAGGCACCCAAATCTTGCGTAAAAAGGGTCCAAACACATTTGACTAAATCGGATACGTCAAATACTTTCAAATCGCCACAAAAAAGGAGTGTATTCTCTGTCCGCAACACGTCCATGAACTTTTTGAATGCCCTCGTTTTAGAAATATGTCGATTTCTACCAGGTTTTCAATCGTTAAGCGTCGTCGCCTTTGTGTCAATTGTTTGCTAAAGGGGCACGAAGTTAAAAAATATCTCAGTAAGCATCGGTGTTCTCAATGTAGCAGAACACATCACACTTTGTTACATCGCAACGATTCCTCACCCAACAAAATGGTTCCAAGTCCAACTAATAGAAATCCAAATATCGGGGGAAATAGACCCTCAAGTAATTCGGTCAATCCAACTCTTCCATCTACGTCGTCTTCTTGTACTCCTCGACAAGTTTTCCATGCAACACAAAATAAATCGGTCCTTTAGGAACAGCGATGGTAAATCTACTTCATTGCGGAATCTCGTACCCAGCTAGGGCCCTAATAGACCCCGCTTCAGAGTCGTCGTTTTTGTCTGAGCAGCTTCAAAATCGTTGGAATCTCCCTGTCTCATCAACTAATGTTTGCAATGGCGGACGAAATAGAAAATAAATATCCTCTAGCGGCGCATATCTTGCGAAAATCAATGTATGTGGATTATGTTTTGGCAGGAGCTCATGATCTTGAGACTGCGTTGACCGCTAGGGACCAACTAATTTCGGCACTTTCTTCGGCAAAGTTTGAGTTATGAAAATGGACATCCAATGATAAGGCTATTTTGAATCGTTTCCCGCCAGAACATTTAGTGGATGCGCAATTGTTGTCATTTGTGGAAGCTAGCAGTTCTAAACCTCTTGGTATAAGGTGGAATGCTAGGTTCGATTCCTTTTATTTTGATGTCAAACCTATAGAGAAGAAGATTTAATATTCGAAACGGGAGGTTTTGTCGGCAATAGCTAAGTTGTTTGACCCTGTTAGTTGGTTATGACCAGTTATTTTCACTGCAAGGATTATAATGCAAAAGATCAGGCTAGATCAAATCGGTTAAGACGATCCGCTTGTACAAGCCACTTATTCGGAATGACTTAAATTCGTAGAGACTTACCCCCCAAGTAAATACAATTCAAATTCCTCGGTGGGTTCGGTACACCCCTCAATGTTCGGCGGAGTTGCATGTGTTCTCTGATGCCTCAGTTAAGGCATACGCCGGGGTAGTATATATTCGAATTGAAGTCCCTGGTCAAAATGTGTTCGTTCATTTGCTATTTAGTAAGACCAAAGTAGCTCCAATTAAATTAATTTCTCTTCCTCGTTTGGAACTTTGCGGAGCAGTTTTAGCCTCGGAACTTTTGAAGGTTATTACAAAAGAGACAGATGTAGAATTTCGTCAGGTCTATTGTTGGACGGATTCTACGATTGTTTTGTCGTGGCTTCGGAAAACACCTTCTAATTGGACAACATTCGTCGCCAATAGAGTTTGTAGAATCCAAGAAAATTTTGGTAATCACAACTGGTACCATGTTCGGTTGGATGATAATCCTGCAGATTTAGGAAGTCGAGGTACATCGCCAGTTGATTTAGCTAATAGTTCCCTTTGGTGGCATGGGCCGAGTTGCTCAGTCAAGATGAATCGAGTTGGTCTATTCGAGATTTAATTCCACTTGAAACAGATATTGAAATGCGCTCGGTGCAAACTCATTTCTTGGATAAATATTCATCTTTTGTGAAGGGCATTCGTGCAGTTGCATAGATAGGAATATAAAGATTTGTTGGATAAGAAATTATTATCAACCTCGAGCAGTCTTGCTCCTTTAAATCCAATTTTAGATGACAATGGTGTCATGCGAATGAATGGTCGTTTGGCACGTTCGCCAACTCTTTCTCCATCGGAACGTTGTCCAATTATTCTCCCCTATAAAAGTAGGTTCGCTAGACTTTTGGTGGAATACGTTCATATAATGTGTGTCCACGGTGGAATACAGTTAATGCTACGCACTTTACTAATGGAATATTGGATTCCAAGAGTAAAAAAATTTATCCGATCAGTAATTCGGAATGGTAAAGTCTGTTTATTATATAAAAAGAAACATTGTAGCCAAATTATGGCAGCGCTACCACCGGAAAGAACAATGATTGATAGGGCGTTCACTAAATCACTGAAATCGTACAGTGGTCGAGCTTGTAGGATTACAAAAGGATATGTTTGTGTGTTCATTTGTTTTTCGACTAAGGCTATTCACTTGGAAGCCGTATCAGATTTATCCACTGCTAACTTCATGGCCGCATTACATCGATTTATTGCTCGTCGAGGTTGTCCACGTACGATATTTTCTGATAATGGTACAAATTTTGTTGGCGCTTCACGTGAAATTAGGCGGAACTTCATTCAATTCATTGGCGAAAGTTCCGAATCGATTTCAGATACCCTTATTCAGCAAGGTCTAGAATGGAAATTTATTCCAGCGGGTGCACCACATATGGGTGGACTCTGGGAAGCTGGAGTTAAAAGTTTAAAACATCATCTGCGAAAATATAGTCGAAATCTTCGTTTCACATTTGAAGAGTTAGCCACGGTCTTATCCCAAATAGAAGCTTGTCTTAACTCACGTCCTCTTTGTCCAATGTCGGATAGTCCAGGAGAACTTGTAGCTTTAACACCCGGTCATTTTTTGATAGGAGCCCCTTTATTAGCTCCGCTTGAGCCTGTTATAACTGAGCAACCGATATCGCTCGTGAATTGGCTTAGAAAAGTCCACGCACTTGCTCATCAATTTTGCATCAGATGGAAAGATGAATACCTTAAAAAATTTTCATATGCGGTATAAGTGGAAATTTCCGCAAAGAGATATTGTAAATGGCGATTTAGTCGTGGTTCGGCACGAGAATCTCCCTCCAACCTCGTGGAAGTTAGATCGTGTAGAAAATGTTTACCCGGGTGTAGGTGGACACGTTCGAGTGGTAGATATTCGTACGGCAAACGGTGTTGTAAAGCGGCCTATATCCAAGTTGGTCATTCTGACCAAAATCATTAAACTATTTCTTCCCTCTTAGTACCATGGACGCATCCAATATGTACGCAATTGATCTTATCGCTCAAATCGACAACGTACTACAGAGGACCGATGTACCAAAGAAGCGTACCACTTCGGAAGTTTTGGATGAGTTGGTTCGTCCAATAGCAGCGTTGAAAATAACCGAGTCGGAAACGGAATCCGTAACTGCGGTTTCCAGCTTGTCCCCAATCACTGAAACTCAATCATCCAAACCCGTAACTGCGGGTTCTTCGTCGACCAGTTCGGTATCCAGGCCAGATCCCATAACTGTGGGTGACTCGGTATTTGTTCGATCATCGGAGTCCGTATCTGCGGGCTCCTCGAATTTATATAGAAATTGTTGTCGCGTCTGCAATCGCCGGCACTCGCTTGGTACGTGCAGAGATTTTCTCGTCATGTCCGTGCCAGCACGTATTCATATCGTAAATGTAAACCGGGACTGCACACGCTGCCTGGCCAAATGGCATCAAGCCAATGACTGTCATAGTCAAAACGTGTGTTTGAAGTGTGGAGGTAGACACAACACACTATTACACAAAGATTCGGCGGATAGCGGCCATGTAACTAAAATGTCCGTCCGTTCTCGTGAAAACATAAGGTCTCGTCCGTATCGCAGTCCGATGTCAGGTCCGAGATTTAGATCAGATTCAACATCGTCCGCTGATCATCGACCAATCGCCAATTTTGGTAATAACTCACTCGGGTCATTACCCTTACAACAGGTGTCGACATTATCCCCCAGTCTCATCGTAAGACTTCAGTATTGGGAGTATTGGATCCTTGTGGTAGGCAAAGCCTAATATATGCCTCAATGGTGTCTGACCTGAGGCTTCCCACATCCAATTTAGATGGGATCCGGTTCTGTCGCATTTCGGTGACATCAACCTACGACCCATTTCAAACCCTATCGGTCATGGCACGGGTTGCCAAAATCGTCACCAATCGGGTGCAAGCGATGCCGGTGCTTCCTGTAGCCCACTATACTATGTTTGGTTGGGTACTCTCTTAATACTTATATATTAAATGTTCGTGTTTAATTTGGAAAAAAATAAATAAATGAAATTATTATGAATTGCTCACACTGCACTGCCCTACTATATATTTATTTGTACTTATAAATTAAGATATTAAGCGAAATTCTCATGCAGTTTATGTCGTTGGTCAGCTAAGTACTTCGCTTTGTTACAAGAGACATTTGGGTATGAAAGATTTTTTGTATAGAAGCAATAGCTTCTGGGGAGAATATGCCAACAAAAAACTAAGGGAACTGATGAGGATCAGTGGCGTGATCCGAAACTATAGTCTTCCCTGCCTTACCTCTCGGCAAACAATGCCATACATTCCCCACTAATAAATAGTTGTTTTTTATAAAAACAAGAAACTGGGATTCAACCTGACTATTTTGCAAAAACAAAATAAAAATGGTATCCCAAATAAACCGCCAACACTACTGAAGTTGTAGACGCAGGCACGGTTAAACTGTTTGGTTTGTTGCTGTATACTAGCAACACCAACAAAGTCGTTGTGTGCATTTGTCGCGATGTGACAACACACAACAGTGGGAAAGGTGTGGTATTGTTTGTAAATGCCTTGTTAACCTCGAAGTGAAGCTCCAGCGAAATTCTCGTGCAGTTTATGTCGTTGGTCAGCTAAGTACTTCGCTTTGTTACAAGAGACATTTGGGTATGAAAGGTTTTTTGTATAGAAGCAATAGCTTCTGGGGAGAATATCCCAACAAAAAAAGTAAGGGAACTGATGAGGATCAGTGGCGTGATCCGAAACTATAGTCTTCCCTGCCTTACCCCTCGGCAAACAATGCCATACATTCCCCACTAATAAATATTTGTTTTTTTTTATAAAAACAACAAACTGGGATTCAGCCTGATATTTTGCAAAAACAAAATAAATTAAGATATATATATATATATATATTGTATAATTTTGAGTGTTACAGCATTAATAATGTTGCAAGGGGGTCGCCAATGTTTAATTTATTGAATTTATCATTTTGGGCGTTTTCACTTTCATTGTGTTTGAAAACGCATTGAATTCCATATTCGTTACAATCTGCATACTCCTTAATATTACAACATTGAAATGTCAAATGCCAGATTCTAACGAGTATGGAATTAGCGCCGACGCCACCTTAGATTATTATTGTTGACACTCAAACACTCTCTTTTCGTTGGCCTACCAATCAACAGGTAATCTGTCACTCTATCATTTTCCAATCTTTTTTCCCTCAATAAAGCAACTGCATTTATTTTAATTTAAATCTGAAAACGTTCGTGTTTTTAATTCTTTTATTTGCACGCAATTTCGGCGTCAACAGTCACTTTAAATGTTTGTTTGAACTCCCCTCCACAAAAGTTGGGACTGTTGCTGGTCTTAAAAGTATCCAACGTGGGATAAATAGTTGCCTTGCTGCAATGGCACTCTATGACGTCACCACGGATCATTGGGATCCTATTGTTGTTTACATTTGCTTGCAGCGATTGCAAAAATTGACTTTGACTTTTTGGGAGCAAAGTGTCTAAAACAAATCGATCCTCAGCGATCACCGCAATCCTCTGTGATCGCATGAACCACAGCGTTCACTGGTCGACCAACCTCCTTCGAGTTAACTTGTTGAATAACGTCTACGCCTTATTATTAACAGGCCTTTGTCGCCGCCCCAAATTGCAAAGGTAATTTTGTTGTTGTAATAAAGAAAAGAGTACCACCAATAAAACCGAGATAATTAGAATAATTTAACTAATACTTTCTTGTGTTTTATTTCTTTGAACATTTCCTTTCTATTCCATACACCATTGTCGGTCGCACCGCTCCCTTGAGTTAATAAATTGATCCCCCAACCACCACACACCACCACGGCGAGGAGTAGAGCAGACCCCTCGCCTAATCAGAGTTAAAGAATGTAAGAATCGACATCATACCATGCTGCACAAGGGAACGGAAACCCAAACCACAGCACAACCCACAGAACGAGATGAAGAACGCCCTAGTACAAGTGCTTTAGCTCTTACAACGCTCATACAGTCCACATCGAATGAAGAACCACAGAACGTTACAACATTGACTCTCCAGGAAAATGGGAATAACAAACAAAATTTTGGAGAGACATTACTTTTTGCGGCAATTGTGCAAATTGAAGCAAATGACCACTTTTATGACGCCAGAGTAATAATTGGCTCTGGATCTCTGTCAACATTCATAACAGAGAAGCTCAAAAATTGATTAAGTCTGCCAACAAGAGGACATCTTGTTTCAGGCATAAATCAAATGTTAAGGCGCCGAAATTGCGTTTCGAAAAAGGGAAAGAAATAAAACACGAACGTTTTAGTTTCTGATTCCAGAATTTTATTGATAAATTAAATATAAATAATAATAGGGGAAGAAAAGGAGAAAGAACAGATTACCTGTGTTACGAGTAGCGATCGAGACGAGAAGGAGATGCACAATAACAACAATGCTGCAAAGTGACATTGGCGCCAAACAATACTCATTAGAAAACTGACAGTTCAATGTTGTAACAATAAGGAGTATGAAGTTTTCTAATGAGTATGCAAACAAACACAATGAACACGAGCGTTCAAAGGATGCATTTCCCAACAATGCATATAAAGGCGATTCTTACTTAAACATTGGCGCCCACCTTGCAACATTATTTATGTTGTAACACAGATATTCCATTTAGATAGTTACATAAAGTTATATATAATAATATGGTAGGCGGTGCAGTGTGTGAGCAATTTCATTCAAGTTTTTTTCCCAAATTCAAGTAACAAATTTATAGTGGGGGAGCATACGAGTCGCCCGCAGTAACGGACGTTCTCCCTGATTCAACCATACGAACATGGCGTGATTGCCCATGGAAATGATCACGATCGAACCCACAGTTATGGATTCAGATTTTTGATTACCAGGTACGATAGAACCCGCAGTTACGGGTTTAATAATGCTTAAATCCGCAGAGAAGGATTTCGATATTATTTTACTTTCTTTAGACATTTTGACTATAGATTCGGATCCGCAGTGACGGATTCCGTTTCTGTTTCAATGCAAACAATTTAGAAATAGGCCGCTTTACAATGTCCGTTGTCAACCGAACGTCAACGATTCTGACGTGACAACCAATACCGTGTAAACCTTTTCTACTCAGCCTATCTTCCAAAATGTAGGTGGAAGTTTTACGTTATATATTCAAAACAATTTAGCAAATTCTTAGTCAATTACAAAAGGTTCAGGAGGAGAAAGTAACGTCGTGTCTATGAAGAAATGAAGCTACTATTTAGGTTGGAAACACGAATTTAATCAAGTATCTAAATGACCAAAATTAACTGGCACCAAATTACGACATACATTTTCCAAAAATATGGAATGGAATAAATCGTGTTGGTAGATAAACGAAGGAATACACAAACATATCCTTTGGAACCAAACACTACGAAATTCTATAATTGTTTTCTTCACAATACTTTTCAAAAGTTCAGAGGCCAGAAGTTTCTGGAAGTTAAATTGATTTTAGGGGAGCCACATTAGTTATATTCGATAAAAGATGCACGAACACATTACACTACTCCAATTAGTAGCGGGCAAAAGAGGATCTCCCCTATTTATTCGATCTAACCATATAATTTCTATTATAATTTTGGCGGTCAACTAAAGTGGCAAAGGTACGAATCTCTGACGATGGGATAGGTCCAGTTACAAGCCATCCGAAAATTGAATCTTGAGCCAGCAAAGTCCCAGAAAGAATTGACTGACAACCCTCCAACAAAATTTTTGGATACAAATCGGCTCCCAATAAAAGATCCACAGGGCGGGAATCGAACAAATTAACATCTGCCAGACGAATACTTGGCATTTGGGCTCTAAAATCCGACGAAACATTAAACGAGGGCAAATTCCCAGAAATTGACGGCAAAACCAATGCACGAGTTTCTAACAACACTGTAGGATTGCAAGGACTTCCAATTTTCAATGAGCAAACTTTAGTAGAATTGGCCGAAATTGCACAATTCACCCCAGAAATAGCGACATCTGTTGAACTTATAGGGAGTTTCAACCTTTTCTGCAAGCCTTGGGTCAGAAACGATGATTCTGAGGCTAGATCTATTAAAGCCCTAGCGGGATACGAAACACCACAATGAATTATATTTACGATAGATGTCCCCAATAGAACGGATTTGTTCTGAGCCGAGTGGAAAACTTGACGAGAAGCACTAGTTGATGTGGATGGGACAGAAGGATTGATAGGGACAGGATTTGGTGAGTTTGTAGAGTTTCGGTTTACCGAACCAACCGAAGAAATTGAATTATTGGGTGATGTGCCACTACGATGCAATAATGTGTGATGGCTTCGCCTACATTTCGAACACCGATGCTGACTAATACAAGTTTTCACCTCGTGCCCCCTACGCAAACAATTCACACACAATCTACGACGTTTCACTGTGGAAAATCTAGCCGATAGCGACATACTTTTGAATCGAGGGCATTCAAAAAGCTGATGGGACTGTTGAGGGCAAAGAATACAATCATTCTTAGGAGAAGATGGGGAATTACGATAAGACTGTGTTTGCGAGACGTGGGCTTGGAATTTGTTAATATTAGATTTTTTTCACCGAATCATTCCCTTGCATACCATGGAGACACATGAGTGTTTGAATCCGTTCCGTTAAAAACCTATCGAGGTCTTCCCAAAGCGAAACAGATGATTTGTCTTTAACACTTTGCTCCCACAATGTTTGTGTTATTTTCGGAAGCCTTTGAAGACAAATAAAAACTAAGAACGGATCCCAATTATCCGTATGAACGTCGTAAATGGACATTGCGGACAAGCAACCATTGATACCACGCTGGATTTGTTTAAGACCCGAACTTGTTTCAACTTCAAGTACCGGAAGAGCGAATAATATTTTAAACTGATTATGAATTAACAACCGAGGATTATCATATGTGGCTTTCAACGCGTTCCACGCCAGAGCAAAACTACGGTTCGTTAAGGGGAATTTAGAAACAATCTCGCGAGCTTCCCCTCTAGTATTTCGTGTCAAATGACAAAGACGCTCGATATCACTCAATCGAGAATTGTTTATATAGACCGCGCTAAAAAGATCTCTAAAGGTTGGCCACGAAAGAAAATCGCCCTCGAAGACATCCGTATCACAAGGAGGCAACACCAGATTATGAACCATATCTGAATTCGGAGAATCGACAATAAAACTCGAATTACCTCTAGGATTCCCAATACCTGCTATTGGGGAGCTAGCGGCCTGATTACCCACATTTCGACAAGTGTGGGTGGACGAGTTCGTTTTATTTAAATCAGTATCGCTAGCCTGGACTTCCTTAGGAGGTGCAGACTGTGTCTGGACTTCTTGAGGAATATCAGACGGATCCCGATTTAATTCAACGTTTCCTTGCCGAAGTTTGTGCAAGGCACGGTTTATCATTGCCAGACAATCCATATACATGTCATAAACGACCTCCTGTTTCGATTCTACAGATTCGACATCTTCCTGACATGAATCCTCAGACGATTCTAAAAAGCAAATACATTTTTCAAAAGAATTTTCCACGTTTCCCCATTTTTTACTCAATTCGGCACTTCTACCTTCTAAGATAAAGATATCTACCTCATCTTCCTTCAAAGCCCGAAGTTTATCACACATTTTGACTAGAGCGTCCGAAACTCTGATGTAGGTATTTAGAGGAGTAGAAGGCATGATTACAATTTTCTTTTTAATCGCAGGAACACGAGAAATTATCCAAAAGAAAAAACTATTTAGTTAGAGTTGAAACCAAAGCTTTCCCAATAAAAAGCTGACAACAAGTTGAAATCGCTACGACAAAATAAATTTCTTCCCAAAACCAGCAAAACTTGCTTAAATTCCGACGAATTTACCACGATTTCCAAAAAAATAGCTCGAATTAGCTAAAACAACCCAAATATACGAAATTATATTTGAGAACGGATGAAAATTGTTCGAAAAACAATCCAAAAGTGTTCAAATAACAACTAAATTCCAAAAAATTCTAAAAATTTCCAAAATATTCCCAAATAATATATCAAATAACCACGAACGGTTGATTAAAACCCAAATTATGCAACAAATCGATAAAATTTTCAAAATTATAGCCAATAAACTATACGAAAACGTTTAATTTTCACGAAAAAATCGACAAAAATTCGAAAAAAGTTTAAAAATTTAGAAATTATCCACTCAATTTGAAATATTAAATCAAAATAAATATTTTAAAAATATAAATATATGTAAAAAAAATGTAAAAATATCAAAATTATTTTATTTTTTATTAAATTCAATATAAATAACACGAAAAATTATTATTTATATGAATTTCGTCTAATGCGGACTGTAGAGTAAACGATAAGTTAAAATGTCCAAAAGTAGCTTTCAATTTGTTCCTACACACACTACTAATCAATTTACAAAAAAATATTACTTTGTTCCAAACGTGCCAACATGCCACAATCGACCGACCCGATTAGTGTAGCGTACACGCAAACAAAAGAAAAACGAAAAAAATAAGTTTATCGTAGGCAAGCGACGGCTGCCTATTACGATATTAGTTATGTGTGTAGCGTGTGTGTATGGTACTGCAGTAAACAGACAAGCGACCGTACAACGTATATACGTGTATATTATTGTGTATTATTGAACAGGGATATTTGCGAATATTAAAGGGAAAGGGCACGTTTATTTTTCTGTTATTATTTGCACAACACAGTGTTAATAGGTAAAGAATATTTTGAATTTAATATTTATTATTAAAATTAGGTCGATGTTATAATAAAATTATCAAAATTTAACACGAACGTTAATTAAATTTTATTAATAATATTGACCACACACATTAATTAAAAAACACTTTTTAAGCAGTTTTTTCCACTATTACCACAATATTTATTTGCGAAAATATATATATATTTTTTTGTTTCCACTGTTCAATAATAGGGAAACGAAAAATTAAAGGCGACAAACCAAAAAATAAGGATTAGCGACACGTTATAAAGCGACCTTTGTTGTTGTATCGTTATATATTTTTTAGTATTATGGACTTTGGACTTTTTTTTATTTGTTTATTATTATTTTTTTTCGCGAGCTCACAAAAATAAAAATCACTGCACTCACCTACCTGATTTGTTGCTGATGATGTTTGAAGATGGTGAAGTTGATGAGGGTGATTGTGAAGTTGTTGCTGGTAATCTGTCGAAATGCATACAAATAAAAACCAATTAGAATTCCGCTTCCAAAGCCCGAATCCGGTTCGATAGGACCAAAATGTTAAGGCGCCGAAATTGCGTTTCGAAAAAGGGAAAGAAATAAAAACACGATAAATTAAATATAAATAATAATAGGGGAAGAAAAGGAGAAAGAACAGATTACCTGTGTTACGAGTAGCGATCGAGACGAGAAGGAGATGCACAATAACAACAATGCTGCAAAGTGACATTGGCGCCAAACAATACTCATTAGAAAACTGACAGTTCAATGTTGTAACAATAAGGAGTATGAAGTTTTCTAATGAGTATGCAAACAAACACAATGAACACGAGCGTTCAAAGGATGCATTTCCCAACAATGCATATAAAGGCGATTCTTACTTAAACATCAACTTTCAGGCATAAATCAACTTGTTGCCGAGACATCAGACATACGATCAAGATTCGAACCCAGCTTTAAATATATATAAATATATATATATATATATATATATATATTTATGCCATATACGTTGGATAAGATTCAACTTAGAGATGCCACAAATATGGAGTTAGCAGATCCTAAGTTCTATATCAGCCAGCCAGTCGATCTTTTACTTGGAATGGATATATGCCCACTTATTTTTACAATTGGAAATCCGATGAAATCAATTGGTACTCTCTTAGCCCAAAGAACAGTTTTTGGATGTATTGTTGGCGGACCATTAAGAGATGGATCACAGAAACAAAGTCAAATTACACTCTGCAACACAATATCTCTGGAGAAAATATTAACACGTTTTTGGGAGGTGGAAGAGACTCCAGAACAGAAAAAAAATACTTCCTGTAAATTTACTCGACATTTCTGACAATGCATCTACAAAAATCTTAGGGATCCGTTGGTATATCATCGGAGATTTCTTCACATTCGACCCACCAGACATGGAAAATAAGGATAATTATACAAAGAGAGCAGTACTTGTAACGATCGCGAAATTATTTGATCCCTGTGGTTGGCTCGCACCTATTGTAGTTGTAGCGAAGTTAGTCATGCAACAAGTATGGCTAGATCAGATAACCTGGGATGATATCCTAAAACCCCACACGATGCTAAATTGTGTAAAACTTCGTCAAAAATAGTTGCGAGATACAACACTTGAAAATACCAAGATTGATTCATTTCTCACCAGACACAAATATCGAGATACATGGTTTTTGCGACGCCTCAGAAAGTGCCTACGCAGCAGCCTTGCACATTAGAGTTGAAAAATCAAATAAAGAGATTGAAACTTTTTTGCTAACGGCTAAACCCAAAGTTGCACCTATTAAGAAAAATCTCCCTTCCGCGGCTGGAGTTATGCGGAGCCGTTTTACTATCAAAGTTGACCCATACAATCTTAAAGAACCTTCAAATCTCAAACTTTTCCACCCACTATTGGACAGATTCTATGATGCGTCCTTGCGTGGCTCAAAAAACCTCCGTGTCATTAATCTACTTTTGTAGGAAATAGAATACCTGAGATTTTAGACAATGTGGGGAATGAAAATTGGAATCACATCGACTCAGAGCATAACCCATCAGACATAGCTAGTCGCGGTTCCTCACCCAATGAATTGAATAGTCACCAGCTGTGGTGGCATGGCCCGCAATGGTTAAAATTACCGAAAGCCAGGTGGCCATTAAGGAAGTTAATGAAGCAACTAATCTAGAAGCAAAAACTGTAAAAATTCTGGCGATTAACATCGATAAAGATCCTTTGCAGAATTTTTCCTCTCTATCAAAACTTTATCGAACGTATGCGTATGCTTTGAAATTTTGGCGGAATGCCGGTGGAAATAGGCGACATCATCGAGTTTCGTCGTTGGAGCTTACAACAGAGGAGATTCCAAACCGAAAACGAGCCGCTATAATACGAACCCAGAAATTCTATTTTCCTGATGAGTACGACATATTACAGAAGCGGGCTCGAATATCACCAAGCAGTTCTTTGCTGACTTTAACCCCTTTGACTTTAAACCCTTTTCTAGATACAAAAAGCATTTTGCGCGCAAATGGCAGACTCGTACAATCGCCGGCACTAACCTACAATGAGCGTCATCCTATTATTCTTCCATATAATGCGAAGTTGGCTCATTTGAGGTCTGAATGCCGAATATTCATATTAAAACCGTTGATCAAAAAGGTTGTCAACAACTGTAAGCTGTGTATATTGTACAAAATTCATGCTCAAAAGCAGATAATGTCATCTCTGCGACCAGAAAGGACAATGTTATCACGGACATTTACCACAACAGGGTTCGATTTCGCTGGACCATTCAACATAAAAAAAACTTTACTGGAAGAGCTTGTCTGATCACTAAAGGATATGTGTGCGTCTTCGTTTGTTTCGCGACCAAGGCTATACACTTGGAAGCCACTAGCGATTTATCAACTCAGTCGTTCCTAGCAGCATTCTCTCGATTTATTGGTTGACGAGGCTGCCCATCATGCATATACTCGGATAATGGGACTAACTTCGTTGGTGCCGCCGAAATCTTGAAAGAGGATAGACTCAATTTTCTAAAAACATTACAAAATTCCGTTATCCACCAAAATATGCAGCATACTTTTGCTTGGGAATTCATTCCTCCTGGCGCTCCACATATGGGCGGCCCCTGGAGGCAGGTGTGAAATCCTTTAAAACTAATTTGCGCAAATCTGTTCCGAAAATGAACTTCACTTTTGAGGAATTTTGTACTATTTTAATACGCATTGAATCATGCCTGAATTCTAGGCCCCTCAGTCCTGCTAGTGAGGACCCTAACGATATATCCACACTAACACCGGGTCACTTTTTGATTGACACGCCAATTCTTGCTCCACCTTAACCTGATTTGTCAGACCGCGATATAAACTTTGCCAACCGTTGGAAACGACTCAAGATTATTTCCCAAAATTTTTGCCAGTGATGGAAGTTAGAGTATCTTAGGGAATTACACCGTAGAACTAAATAGAAATATGAGAAGGACAATTTAAAACAAGGAAATTTGATAGTCATTAAAGTCGACCGACTGCCTCCCAATGAATGTAAACTGGGAAGAATGGAGAAAACATACCAGGGGGTAGACACTAATGTTAGAGTCACTGGAGGAACAGTGACTCTACCCATAACAAAAGTCGTCAAATTATTTTCTGACTAACTAGTCGGACCACTTATTTTCAAAAAATCTTAGTATACGCCTCTCCCTCTTTTCAGATATGGCAGCCAACTTGGAAGAACCCAAGATGGAAGTTAACCACCGAGCCCCAAGACCAGCCCAACCACGGTCCCGTTCACCGAATCGCCGACACCAGCAGCAGCCTTCAAGAAGCCGGTCTTCGTATCGCCCCTATGGAGTTGATCGCCAAGAACATCCCAGCTATTGCCAGCGAACCTGCGGTATTTGCAAGGAGGACCTTACCATCAGCTCATGTCGAAGATTCCTGAGCCTCTCACCCCAACAACGTTACGAGACTGTAGAGAGACGGAGCTATTGCAGAAATTGGTTAGCCAGGAGCCATTTGGCGCCAGACTGTTCATCCCTAACAACCTGTCGCAAATGTAACGTCCGACATCACACGCTCCTACACGATGCCCCATAGACAGAGGACCCCCAGCCACCTTTGCTTCATGTGACTACCAAGTTTAACTGGGATTTGGTTTTTGTACCTACGGCTATGGTACGTGTAATGGACACTGGCATGGAGACGTATGCCACCCTCAGATCCCTAATAAACCAAGCCTCAGTAATGTTCAGAATATAATACTCGTCCTTTAGAAGACTTGGTTTGAGATCCTTCCTGCAAAAGGAACGCAGATTCACAACCTTTAAAATCCTGGGGCGAAATACTAATGATACGTGGGCTTTAAAGGTGAATGCTCTCATCACGAATGAGCTCCCTTACCGGCCGTATGATGACCCCATCATCGAAGACCCAGCCCATGATATTCCTAGCAACCGACTGGCTGATGTGGACCCCAGAGGCAATACCCCAATAGAAATTGAGCTTGGTGGCGATACTTACTCAGCATTATGGCGTGAATGTAGATTATTTACTGGTATTGGGGACGTCTATGCCTACGAGACAGCGATGGGCTTTGTGCTATCTGGGCCAATTAAAAACATGCCGAAAACTTGAGCGGAGATTTCAACACTGTGGGGGAAAGAATGTATGGTCTCGGACCATATTCTTTAAAACATCAAGTGGAAAACTTTTGTTCCCCACTGTCCTGTTTACTGAGAGTATATTTTTTGTTTAGCGGTTTGTAACGGTGTATATATGTACATATAACATACATACACCAGCAACCGCTCTCATAAGTTCTCGTTGCCTTCCAATATCTTAGAAAACATAAGCTGGTCTTAAAAGCGATCGTTGCAACGAAGTAGCGCTCTAGTATTTTACCGGTATTCAAAGCGTCCGTTTTTCCCCGCAGTGACAAAATACACAAATTGTTAAAAACACACAAATTGTTAAAAAAACATAAATTTAACAAACATCCAAGTTGTTAAAACACATATACTTGCACATACAATTACACAACATTACAAACAATATAAAAAATGAATTACATATACTTACCTTATAATTAAAAACAATAATAATATAAATAATCTAAAAAGTTAAAATACTTATCTTTTTTTTACACACCCCTAGTTGGCCTAAACTTTACTTAAACCTAAAAGAAATTACACATACCCCCTTGAATTACAACATTACATATCTATAACCTGTTTTACATACCACATTGAATTACACACAGCAAATGCACTACATAAAAATTATAACAAATAACACTTATTATTTCTAAGGTCAAAAAGGTATGTCAATATACAAAACTATTTTGTTATACCCTCCACGCTGTCTGTTGTTGTAATCACGCTATCTTCTGAAGGAATTGAGATAGGGTGCTGAAATTTTGCATAGGGTTGTCTTTTGTCTGCAGGCAGGTCAAGTTCGTAGATGGGATATATCGGTCCACGTTTAGGCATAGCACCCATATAAGGGTACCCCCCAATTTTCGGTATTTTGGGGTTCTTGACCGTGTTTTACAACCGAATTCGCTGAAATTTGGTACGTTGGGTTCTTATTGTGTACTAAATGTCTACACAAAAAATTATGAGTACAGGTCCACAAAAAATTATGAGTATAGGTCCAATTTTTCGGGTAGCCCCCATATAAGGGCACCCCAAATATTCGGTAGTTTGGGGTTCTTGAGCGCGTTTTCAACCGAATACGCTGCAATTTGGTATTTTGTAGTCGTATATGGTAACAAATCTATCTACCAACAATTATTTATATTCGCCCCCTTTTTAAGGTAGTCCCCATATAACCCTATTTTTATACCCTCCACCGTAGTATGGAGGGTATATTAATTTTGTCATTCCGTTTGTAACTCATCGAAATATTCATTTCCGACCCTATAAAGTATATATATTCTTGATCAGGGTAAAATTCTAAGACGATCTAGCCATGTCCGTCCGTCTGTTGTAATCACGCTATCTTCCGAAGCAATTGGGATAGGGTGCTGAAATATTGCACATGTTCGTCTTTTGTCTGCAGGCAGGTCAAGTTCGAAGATGGGATATATCGGTTCACGTTTAGGCATAGCTCCCATATAACAGTAACTCCCAATTTTCAGTATTTTGGAGTTGTTGAGTGCGTTTTTCATCCGAATGAGTGATGTAGATGTATGAGTGAATGTAATAAATATATAATGGAAATGTGGAAAGATGTACTAAATTAGGAATTCATTGTAATCGATAACAAAATATAATAAACTAAAAATAGAGTTCTGTAAGCTGAGTCAGGGGGACATCACTGCTGTTGAACATGGTTTCAACATACTCCCGGGAACAACATGATATTTCAGCATGAATATTTCAATGGCGCACTAATGGACAAAGCGACTGCAAAAACGGGATGTTACTTCTGGCACATGTCCCTCCAAATATAACTCCAAAAACGGTATTTCGTCGGAGAACGTTAGGATTGAGCATTGATTTTTCCCATGAACCGCGTACTATTTGATCCTCCAGGTCTTTGCCAATAATTCCGTCAACTTTCTTGTACGTGAAGGGCTCAATGTGAGCTAATGGTCGTCCCTTTGCATGGTTGACGTAGTCCTGAATATTTATAGCAGGTGCAATGAAAAATGGGGCATTCTGCACTAGCACGAACCTTTCTGTAATAATCCCTTCAGGGGTGTGAATCTTGAATACTTCATATGACAGTGTACCGCTTGAAGTTTTATGTGGAGCTAATTCCTTGATGCTGTCATTAAGTATCCAAGATTTTGGAACTTGTGGGTTGAATGACAACGTGACCAGGTTCTTACTCCCTCCAATTTCCAGTTCACATTGGATCACAGGCATGATCTTAGTTGGCATATCTCCCGGATGTACGTAGTCAACTGGTTTGGCTCCATTATATGTGAGTAGCTGCTGGCAGAAGGGTACCACTTCGAGGGCAGGGGGCTTTGTCAGAGGGGTATTTTCCTGGTGGTCAGCTGCTTCGACTATAGATTCACGACTGGAGTCATGCTGGAGTTGGTCCTGATGTATCATGGAGTGGTGTTTGGCGTTGCATCGTTCACATCTATTTTTTGAAGGGCATGTCGACCGGTCGTGACCATATCCAAAGCAATTCAAGCATAGGTTTTGGCCTTCTAGTGCTCGGCGGCGTTCTGAAAATAGCATCTTGCGGAAAGGTAGGCAGTATTTCAAGGGGTGATTACGACCGCAGAGGAAGCAACGTGGTTTGGGATTGCCGTCAGCCATGGTTTACCTGTGAATGAAAAGAAAGAAAAATACAGACATATACAGTGAGGAACTTGCATCTATACTTGATCATTGGCTTAGTTATTTTTGGGCAATTCGTCTTCATTTTTGGGATTTGGTAGAGGTAGGCTTGTACTAGTTGGTAGAAGGCACACTTTAACGATCGGCCGAACAATTAGACCGTTCTTCGTTTTTATCTCTACTACACGTACGTTACTGTCTTTACCGATGAAAGTTTGAGTGATTCGTCCTAGACACCACTCTGTTGGGGGTAGTAAATCATCCTTTACAATGACCAAATCGCCTTCTTTCAAATTATTTTTGCAAGTTTTCCACTTGTATATCCTTTGCAATCCGTGACATATTCTGACTTCCACCTCTGGCTGAATATATGGTGTAGCGCCTTTAATCTTTGTCATCTCTTGATGTACGAAAGTTGTTCCTTTGGTATTGTTGGACAAGGCACAGGGGGAGCTGTCAGTGGAGCTCCTCTAAAAAAATGACCAGGTGTTAAAGCGACCAATTCATTTGGATCTTCCGATATTGAGCTCAACGGCCTCGAGTTGAGAACAGCTTCAATGCGTATGAGGAGCGTCGCAAATTCCTCAAAAGTAAAGATCCAATTTACGGTTACCTTTTTTAAATGTGACTTCATACTCTTCACGGCAGCCTCCCATAGGCCGCCCATGTGTGGTGCGTAGGGGGGTATGAAGGTCCAGGCGAACCCTTGCTCACTGTATTTGGAACATAATTTTTCTCCCAGAGACTTCAAAAATTCAGTATGCTCTTGCAAAAGTTTTCTATTAGCACCAACAAAATTACGCCCATTGTCCGAAAATAGCGTTCGTGGTAACCCTCGCCTTCCAACGAATCTGGAGAATGTAGCCAGGAAGGCATCTGCAGAGAGGTCCGAACAAGCCTCTAGATGAACGGCACGTGTACTGAAACATACGAAAACAGCAGCATATCCTTTCAAGATTTTTGCATTTTTGAGAGGAGAAGACTTAATGCTGAAAGGACCAGCGAAGTCCACTCCCGTATAAGTAAAAGGGAGAGAAAATGTGACTCGCTCTCTTGGAAGATCTCCCATGATCTGATTCTGGGACATCTGCTTATAAATAGTACACTTGGTACACTCTCTTATGCACCTACGTATAACACTCGGCACATAATACGCCTGCCTTATGACTCTCAGCATTATGCTGTGTTCTGAGTGGAGAAAACATTCATGAGTGTAACGGATTAAAAGGTCAGTTATTCGGCATTTAGTTGGCAAAATGACAGGGTGTCTCTCATTGTAACTCATTCCAGAGTTATTCAATCTTCCTCCTACTCGAATTAATCCGTCTTCGCCCAACATGGGGTTTAAACAAAGAATGGTACTTTTCTTACTAATTTGTTTGTTGGCGAGTAATTGTTCGAATTCGCGAGGATAATATGCCTTTTGTGCTGACGCAATCATTCGACGTTTTGCATCACTGATTTCCTCTCTTGTCATCGGATCTGTTGTAGTAAAGAATATTCCTTTTTTTCGTATAGTTCTAGTAAAAGATGTAACACGTTTGAATATATCTTCACCTTTAAATAAAAGACTAAACGTGGAAGTCTTTTTTTCTTCTAAATTTGGGGGATCAAATATTTTTGGTTTTGGCCACTCCGCCATTGATTTTTGTAGCCAGGGTGGCCCATGCCACCACAGATCATTATTCTTGAGCTCGTATGGTGTGCAACCACGAGTACCGATATCTGCGGGATTTTCATCAGTACTCACATGACGCCAGTCTTCCACGTGGCTGACTTCATTCAAAAGGGAAATACGATTTGCGACGAATGTTTTGAGTGACTGGGGATCTTTCTGAAGCCACCCCAGCACAATCGACGAGTCAGTCCAATAAAACTTTGTATAATCATATCGAATATTGAGACTATTCATTAACTTTGCCAACATTACAGCTCCGCAAAGTTCCAATTTTGGGATTGTTAAACTCTTTAGTGGAGTTACTTTTGTTTTGGCTACCAGCAAGTGGCTGGTTGGTTTTCCCGTTGGGTGCTGTACTCTTATGTAAACTGCTGCACAGTAAGCCTTCTCTGAGGCATCCGCAAACCCATGTGCTTGGACTGCTGCTTCCGGAGAATATCTTACCCACCGAGGTATTTCAATTTCAGCTATAGTTGGGAAGTTTTCGAGGAATCGTCTCCAAGATAACATAATACTCGGGCGAACTGACTCATCCCAATCCACCTTTTCTTGCCAAAGACTTTGCATAAGAATCTTCGCAACAACTATTATGGGCCCGATCCAGCCAAGTGGATCGTACAGCCTCGCAATCACTGATAGGATATCCCTTTTAGTAGCCACCAAGGCACTCTTCACTTCCTGCACTTTGTAGAAAAATCTATCATTCTTCGCATTCCAGCGAATCCCTAAGGTTTTAGTTGTACTGGTTTCATCAAATTTCAAAAAATCTTCATCTAGAAGATCCTCCCGGGCCAAATTTTCTAAGAGGACACTGCAGTTAGATGCCATTTTCTTCAGGGGGAAGGCTGCTCCCCTTAATGTTTCAGTAAGTTGGAATTGTTTATTTCGAAGCTCCTCGACATTATGTCCTCCTGACAACACATCATCAACATAAGTTTCGTGCTTTAAAATTTTAGATGAGATACTATCTGTCAGTTTACAATCTTCTCCAAGTTGAATTAAAGTCCTCAAAGCTAAAAACGGGGCGCAGTTAATTCCGAAAGTGACTGTCTTCAATTGGTATGTTTTCACAGGTTGATCCTCGCATGTACGACGAAGTATAAGTTGATATTTTCTGTCTTTTGGGTGGACCAATATCTGACGATACATCTTTTGTATGTCACCCGTGAACACAAATTCATAAAATCGCCATGAAATTATAATTTGCATTAAGTCTGCAATTAAAGTTGGTCCAGGTAGGAGCACATTATTTAAAGAATAACCGCTTGTAGTCTTCTTTGACCCATTAAACACAACTCGTACTTTGGTTGACTTGCTTTCAGGTCTTACCACTGCATGGTGTGGCAAATAGAACGAAGTCTGCCTTTCATCCAGTTTCTCACGATGTGAAACCGGTTCCATATGATCCAAATCGATATATTCCTGTAGAACACGGATATATTCATACTTTAATTCTGGAGTTTTCTCTAATAATTTTTCCATCCGAAAGTATTGAGCACAAGCACTATTCCTTGAAGATCCTAAATATATATCCTTCGGGAATTCTCGACGAAACGGAAGACGAACCACATATTTACCGCTTTCCTCACGATATGTAGTTTTCTTATAAAACTCCTCACAATATGTGTCATCATCGTTTGCATTATGAACTTTTCCAACATCTTCAACTTCCCAAAACATCTTCATTTGCTCATGGAGAGCTATATCATCATTGTTATATACAGTGGTCTTAAAAGACCTCACTTCATTAATACGCATGGGACCAGATAAATACCACCCAAATCTTGATTCTCGTGCTTCTAATTTGTTTGAAATGTCATGACGAACTCGATCCATATTAATCTGCGGCAAATAATCACTTCCAATTATCATATCAATCGGTGAAGGTTTATAAAAATAAGGATCTGCTAGCCTCAATTCAGAAACGCCACTCAAATAATCCATCTCTACCTTCTTTGCTGGTAAAAAATGTGATAATTTTGAAACTATTATCAAATTCATCTTCAAGGAGAAGTTCGTATCCCTTGCCTTCACAAAAACGTTGCACATTCCTTGTGAACTACCAACTATGGTTCCACCCAATCCACATATCTGTGTATCGTACCTCAATGTTGGAATGTTAAGTCGTTGTTGAATCCTTTTTGACAAAAAACTTCTTTCTGAGCCTCCATCTAATAACGCTCGAACCAAAAACTTTTCACCAGCATGTACTACTTCGACCAAAGCAGTTGGTAGTACAGTCGTACTATTATTTTTTGAAAAATAAAGTTGAATAGAATCACTAGCAGAATTATTACTTCCAGGAGGGGAGTTAGACGAACTCGGATCACGATCTGAAATTCCATCACCTTTCTTTTCATAACAATTCTCATTTTTATTATTTTCCAAATGAAGCATCGTGTTGTGTTTTTGCTGGCATTTGGCGCACGAGTTTTGACTGGGACATTTTCCTTTGAAGTGTTTTGGTGACAAACAATTTACACAATACTTGTTTGCATAAACGAACTTCATTCTTTTGTAGGGTGTTAATGATTTAAATTTGTTGCAATGCCACAGAGGATGATTCTGCTTACAGTTTCTGCATAAACTTTTATCTTCATTTGATTGGGAGTAGAATGATTGCGATTTCGAAAAATGCGTGTTATCTTTCTGATTGGACTTCTTTAAATCTGTAATTGTTTCTAAAATTTCAATTCTTTTGCTCAAAAATGAATCAAGTTGTGGCCAGGTTGGAAACTCCTTATGGTCACTGAGTGAATCTTCCCAAGATCTTAAAGTTTCCTCTGACAATTTTGTCGAACATAAGTGAACGAGTATTGGATCCCAATTGTCCGTATTAATTTTATAAGATTTGAAAATTGCTATGCTTTCATTAATACAGTTTTGGATCTGTCGGATTGCTTTGGAACTTTCGCAGGAGGCGATTTGAATACCAAAAAGTTTCTTCATTTGTTGATGAACAAGTATGCGCATATTCTCAAATCTATTTTTCAATGCCTCCCAAGCTAACTTAAAATTCGCGTCACATAATTCAAAACGCTGCACAATGTGTAAAGCTTCACCTTTAGTTTTACTCCTCAAATGGTAAAGTCGTTGAGCATCAGACAAACCAGGGTGGTTAATAAACACAGCTTGGAAAATATCCCTAAAGGCGGGCCATTTGGAATAACCTCCTTCAAAGGGTTGGGTATCACAAGGTGGTAGCTTGAGGCTTGGAATCCCTTGATGAACCACGGTCGGTTCTCTCCGTGTATTCTCATGCACTTTCGGCTGGAGTTTGGCCTGACTCGCCTCAATAATCATGACTTTACACTTTTGATATAATTCTGACGCTTCATCAAATGTAACTGTCATGTCTCCCGAGTCCACCGGCGCGTCTGCATCACAATCTTCCGTCATACAATTTTCATAACTTTCAATTAAATTGTTCCAACGTCGCTCCAGCTCTTCATGTTGTACTTCCAGTGCCGTTGCCGAATCAAATTCTCCAAGTTTTGTTTTAATTTTTTCGCAAAATGATTGTAATTGTTTTGTATCAAAGCCAAATTTTCGACGAATCATTTTTTCCTTCTTTTTTTGTCATGATAAGTTGCCAAATTTCTTAAAATTTTATTACCGCAACGAGTTTTTTATCTTTACAATGTATATGATTTGGTATTTTGAGCTTTTTAATTAATTTCAGGGAGAAAATCAAAATCCCATTTAATCGGCGAAACTAACCAATGTGGCAACACTTTTATCAATTTTGTCTATTTTATTTTCTCCTTATATATTTCAACTCTATGTAGTCACAAACCGTTACCTTTTATATGTATGTACTCGCAAACCGTTACCTTTTACAAATCAACTTTCAAAAAAGTCCACAAAATTATATTTTTCTTCTTCTTCCTTTAGCCTTTGAAATTTTGTATTACAAAAACAATTACACTTCATTGCTCCAACTATCAAATTGCTGTTTATTGTCCCGCATTCACGAACGATGAATTCTCCAACTATTTACAGCAAATATTTTTCCAAGATAATTTGCCCAAAATATAAGCAAATTTGCAGAAAAGACACTCACCTTCTTCTTTTATTTCAGCTGCTGTTGTTGTACGCAATCAGGGTGATTTGTTTTAAATTGTTGTTGTACGGCAATCAGGGTGATTTCGTTTATGTCGGCAAACACTCGCAATATATCTCAATATATTTTTAACTGTTCTTAATTACTTCCACTTTAGTTTAAGTTTTTTAATAATTTCGGGGTCTTTTTCTCTATTTAACACAAAAATAATTTTCTTTCGAATTAATTGTCCGTCCGCGATCGCTGTTTACACTGTTTTCTTATTTTCGTTTCTCTCTTTCGTCAGTGTTGGCACATTATATCAGTGTTGGCACTTTATGATATCGGCTGTCAGTGTTGGCAAATTGTTGACTATCGATAATATCGTTATGATTCGATGAAAATTAATCAATAAATTATTGTAATTAAATTTGTGGGCAATTTTAATATGATTTAGATGGCTTTTAATTATTTTCAATGTTTTTATTGTTTTCAGGGATTTTTCCGTAGTTTTTAATTGTTGGAGATTTATTTTTCTGCTATTATTATGCTCTTTTTTGTCGATATTTTTAATACAAATTTAATTTGTTGATAGTACCAAATGATCAAATTAAAGACAATGCAAGTTTTCACTGTACATACCTGAATTTCCTTTTTTTCTTGGTACTTTTTCAACGGCTATTCTCCCAATTTTTTCTTTAGATGAAACTATTCTCAGCACCAACTGACCTTTCGTTTTTGGGATGAATTTTGGTTTGGGATAGCAATGATGAATTAATGAATTCTCTTAATGTGAAGCCAGGTTGTTGTCGTATTTTAACAAAGGCTTTTCCTTTGTAACAATGTCAGACCACAGCGTGTTGAGTTGGGGGAACTCTTTTCCTCTGGTTTATATCAGCAATTTTAAACCTTGTAGTTATGAGGACGACGATGAGGTGCGTCCACTGGGTTGTTCCAAAACCTAGTCCAAACTAGGAACGCTCGAAGGACCATGAAGAATTCTGTACCTTTCTCAGAATTCTGCTGTGTGGTTCCCAAGGAAAAGCGAATTCAAAATCCAGTTTTCTTGGGTAATTCAAAATTAAAGCTCTTGCTTTATTGAGATCTTCTTAAAAACTAAAACACAAAATGGTTTTCTAATTCTAACAAAGCGCTTCTTGCGGCTTGAGTGATGTAGATGTATGAGTGAATGTAATAAATATATAATGGAAATGTGGAAAGATGTACTAAATTAGGAATTCATTGTAATCGATAACAAAATATAATAAACTAAAAATAGAGTTCTGAAAGCTGAGTCAGGGGGACATCACTGCTGTTGAACATGGTTTCAACAAGTATTATTAATTTCATAATCATCATTTACTTCACAACAATTATAAAACTAATTTACTTAATAATAATCATTTACTTGTTAGTCATCATACAATTCGTTAAAATAATCTTCATCATCTTCGCCACCATTATCATTTTCCTTTTGGGTAAGGATAAGTAAGTCCAAAGCAGTCTGATGCATTTGCTGTATTTTCTTTTTACAACTCTTCCTCTTGCTCTAAATAAATGGATCTGAACTTAAAAGAAATCTATTAAAGACGACTTCTATTATATTTTCGCCGATTGAATTTACTGGAAAAGTGTTCACAAAGTGTTTTGAAGTCCTTATTCCTGGCTTCCTTTGATTCTTCATTTAGCTGGGTTATTTTACAAATTTTTAATAATTCAAAAAATGAACCAAAGCGGCAAAAGGGTTTTCTGGAATTTATAAGCTTAAACTTCATATTTTAAGAAAATATAAGCAGTTTTACTAAGTTTCGCTGATAATTCAGTTGAAATCCAATACAAACATCAAAAATACCTTATTATTTTTTTTTTATTTCTAAAACATTTATCTAAGCAAACAAATATTTTTCATATGCTCAAACAATAGAAGTAGACAATACAATTTTCACTTTTAGAAGTCTTTATTAAAAAAAAATATTACTGGAAATATGCAAATTTTCATTTTTAACCAATGCGCGCAAAAATAATAATAATTACTGAACTTTGAAGACACACTACATATAAAGTAAACAACTAAGAACTTTTATTTTGGCAATTAGTGATGTAGAATTTTATCTTCTTTCATTCGGTACCAAAAACGGTTATTAAAGTTAATGTTCATTTTTTGAATTAATCGCCACTTTGCCTACCGCTCAACCCAGCGTGCGTCTGTTGTAATCACGCTATCTTCCGAAGGAATTGAGATAGGGTGCTGAAATTTTGCACGGGTTTGTCTTTTGTCTGCAGGCAGGTCAAGTTCGAAGATGGCATATATCGGTCCACGTTTAGGCATAGCTCCCATATAACAGTAACTCCCAATTTTCGGTATTTTGGGGTTCTTGAGCGCGTTTTTCATTCGAATACGCTGAAATTTTGTGCATTGGGTTCTTATTGGATACTTAATGTCTCCACTAAAAATTATAAAAATAAAATATAGTTATTAAAGTTAAAGTTCATTTTTTGAATTAATCGCCACTTTGCCTACCGCTCAACCCAGCGTCCGTCTGTTGTAATCACGCTATCTTCCGAAGGAATTGAGATAGGGTGCTGAAATTTTGCACAGGTTTGTCTTTTGTCTGCAGGCAGGTCAAGTTCGAAGATGGGATATATCGGTCCACGTTTAGGCATAGCTCCCATATAACAGTAACTCCCAATTTTCGGTATTTTGGGGTTCTTGAGCGCGTTTTTCATCCGAATACGCTGAAATTTTGTGCATTGGGTTCTTATTAGATACTTAATGTCTCCACTAAAAATTATAAAAATAAAATATAGTTATTAAAGTTAAAGTTCATTTTTTGAATTAATCGCCACTTTGACTACCGCTCAACCCAGAGTGCGTCTGTTGTAATCACGCTATCTTCCGAAGGAATTGAGATAGGGTGCTGAAATTTTGCACAGGTTTGTCTTTTGTCTGCAGGCAGGTCAAGTTCGAAGATGGGATATATCGGTCCACTTTTAGGCATAGCTCCCATATAACAGTAACTCCCAATTTTCGGTATTTTGGGGTTCTTGAGCGCGTTTTTCATCCGAATACGCTGAAATTTTGTGCATTGGGTTCTTATTGGATACTTAATGTCTCCACTAAAAATTATAAATATAGGTTCACTTTTTCTGATAGCCCCCATATATGGGTACCCCCAACATTCGGTATTTTTGGGTTCTTGAGCGCGTTTTTCAACCGAATTCACTGAAATTTGGTACATTGGGTTCCTATTGGGTACTAAATGTCCCCACAAAAAATTATAAATATAGGTCCACTTTTTCTGGTAGCCCCCATATAACGGTACCTCCTAATTTTCAGTATTTTGGAGGTCTTGAGAGCATTTTTCACCGAATTCGCTGCAATTTGGTATGTCCGTCCGTCCGTCCGTTGTAATCACGCTATCTTTTCTAATAGCCCCCATATAACGGTACCTCCTAATTTTCAGTATTTTGACGGTTTTGATCGTACTTTTCCACCGCATTGGGTGTAATTAAGTATTTTGAGTTCTTAATAGGTACCAAATCTCTCCACAAAAACTTATAAATATTGGTAAATTTTTCCGGATAGCCCCCTTATGTGGGTACCCCCAATTTCATTTCCGACCCTATAAAGTATATATATTTTTGATGAGGGTAAAATTCTAAGACGATCTAGCCATGTCCGTCCGTCTGTTGTAATCACGCTATCTTCCGAAGGAATTGAGATAGGGTGCTGAAATTTTGAAAAGGTTTGTCTTTTGTCTGCAGGCATGTCAAGTTCGAAGATGGGATATATCGGTCCACGTTTAGGCATAGCACCCATATAAGGGTACCCCCCAATTTTCGGTATTTTGGGGTTCTTGACCGTGTTTTACAACCGAATTCGCTGAAATTTGGTACGTTGGGTTCTTATTGTGTACTAAATGTCTACACAAAAAATTATGAGTACAGGTCCACAAAAAATTATGAATATAGGTCCAATTTTTCGGGTAGCCCCCATATAAGGGTACCCCAAATAGTCGGTATTTTGGGGTTCTTGAGCGCGTTTTCAACCGAATTCGCTCCAATTTGGTATTTTGTAGTCGTATATGGTAACAAATCTATCTACCAACAATTATTTATATTCGCCCCCTTTTTAAGGTAGTCCCCATATAACCCTCTTCTTATACCCTCCGCCATAGTATGGAGAGTATATTAATTTTGTCATTCCGTTTGTAACTCATCGAAATATTCATTTCCGACCCTATAAAGTATATATATTCTTGATCAGGGTAAAATTCTAAGACGATCTAGCCATGTCCGTCCGTCTGTCCGTCCGTCTGTTGTAATCACGCTATCTTCAGAAGCAATTGAGATAGGGTGCTGAAATATTGCACATGTTCGTCTTTTGTCTGCAGGCAGATCAAGTTCGAAGATGGGATATATCGGTTCACGTTTAGGCATAGCTCCCATATAACAGTAACTCCCAATTTTCAGTATTTTGGGGTTCTTGAGCGCGTTTTTCATCCGAATACGCTGAAATTTTGTGCATTGGGTTCTTATTAGATACTTAATGTCTCCACTAAAAATTATAAATATAGGTTCACTTTTTCTGATAGCCCCCATATATGGGTACCCCCAACATTCGGTATTTTTGGGTTCTTGAGCGCGTTTTTCAACCGAATTCACTGAAATTTGGTACATTGGGTTCCTATTGGGTACTAAATGTCCCCACAAAAAATTATAAATATAGGTCCACTTTTTCTGGTAGCCCCCATATAACGGTACCTCCTAATTTTAAGTATTTTGGAGGTCTTGAGAGCATTTTTCACCGAATTCGCTGCAATTTGGTATTTTGTAGTCGTATATGGTAACAAATCTCTCCACCAAAAATTATTAGTATTCGCCCACTTTTTGGGGTAATCCCAAATCCCAGCCATGTCCGTCCGTCTGTCCGTCCGTTGTAATCACGCTATCTTTTCTAATAGCCCCCATATAACGGTACCTCCTAATTTTCAGTATTTTGACGGTTTTGATCGTACTTTTCCACCGCATTGGGTGTAATTAAGTATTTTGAGTTCTTAATAGGTACCAAATCTCTCCACAAAAACTTATAAATATTGGTAAATTTTTCCGGATAGCCCCCTTATGTGGGTACCCCCAATTTCATTTCCGACCCTATAAAGTATATATATTTTTGATGAGGGTAAAATTCTAAGACGATCTAGCCATGTCCGTCCGTCTGTCCGTCCGTCTGTTGTAATCACGCTATCTTCCGAAGGAATTGAGATAGGGTGCTGAAATTTTGAATAGGTTTGTGTTTTGTCTGCAGGCATGTCAAGTTCGAAGATGGGATATATCGGTCCACGTTTAAGCATAGCACCCATATAAGGGTACCCCCCAATTTTCGGTATTTTGGGGTTCTTGACCGTGTTTTACAACCGAATTCGCTGAAATTTGGTACGTTGGGTTCTTATTGTGTACTAAATGTCTACACAAAAAATTATGAGTACAGGTCCACAAAAAATTATGAATATAGGTCCAATTTTTCGGGTAGCCCCCATATAAGGGTACCCCAAATATTCGGTATATAAAGTATATATATTTTTGATGAGGGTAAAATTCTAAGACGATCTAGCCATGTCCGTCCGTCTGTCCGTCCGTCTGTTGTAATCACGCTATCTTCCGAAGGAATTGATATAGGGTGCTGAAATTTTGAAAAGGTTTGTCTTTTGTCTGCAGGCATGTCAAGTTCGAAGATGGGATATATCGGTCCACGTTTAGGCATAGCACCCATATAAGGGTACCCCCCAATTTTCGGTATTTTGGGGTTCTTGACCGTGTTTTACAACCGAATTCGCTGAAATTTGGTACGTTGGGTTCTTATTGTGTACTAAATGTCTACACAAAAAATTATGAGTACAGGTCCACAAAAAATTATGAATATAGGTCCAATTTTTCGAGTAGCCCCCATATAAGGGTACCCCAAATATTCGGTATTTTGGGGTTCTTGAGCGCGTTTTCAACCGAATTCGCTCCAATTTGGTATTTTGTAGTCGTATATGGTAAAAAATCTATCTACCAACAATTATTTATATTCGCCCCCTTTTTAAGGTAGTCCCCATATGACCCTCTTTTTATACCCTCCGCCATAGTATGGAGAGTATATTAATTTTGTCATTCCGTTTGTAACTCATCGAAATATTCATTTCCGACCCTATAAAGTATATATATTCTTGATCAGGGTAAAATTCTAAGACGATCTAGCCATGTCCGTCCGTCTGTCCGTCCGTCTGTTGTAATCACGCTATCTTCAGAAGCAATTGAGATAGGGTGCTGAAATATTGCACATGTTCGTCTTTTGTCTGCAGGCAGATCAAGTTCGAAGATGGGATATATCGGTTCACGTTTAGGCATAGCTCCCATATAACAGTAACTCCCAATTTTCAGTATTTTGGGGTTGTTGAGCGCGTTTTTCATTAAAGTTAAAGTTCATTTTTTGAATTAATCGCCACTTTGCCTACCGCTCAACCCAGCGTCCGTCTGTTGTAATCACGCTATCTTCCGAAGGAATTGAGATAGGGTGCTGAAATTTTGCACAGGTTTGTCTTTTGTCTGCAGTCAGGTCAAGTTCGAAGATGGGATATATCGGTCCACTTTTAGGCATAGCTCCCATATAACAGTAACTCCCAATTTTCGGTATTTTGGGGTTCTTGAGCGCGTTTTTCATCCGAATACGCTGAAATTTTGTGCATTGGGTTCTTATTAGATACTTAATGTCTCCACTAAAAATTATAAAAATAAAATATAGTTATTAAAGTTAAAGTTCATTTTTTGAATTAATCGCCACTTTGACTACCGCTCAACCCAGAGTGCGTCTGTTGTAATCACGCTATCTTCCGAAGCAATTGAGATAGGGTGCTGAAATTTTGCACAGGTTTGTCTTTTGTCTGCAGGCAGGTCAAGTTCGAAGATGGGATATATCGGTCCACTTTTAGGCATAGCTCCCATATAACAGTAACTCCCAATTTTCGGTATTTTGGGGTTCTTGAGCGCGTTTTTCATCCGAATACGCTGAAATTTTGTGCATTGGGTTCTTATTGGATACTTAATGTCTCCACTAAAAATTATAAATATAGGTTCACTTTTTCTGATAGCCCCCATATATGGGTACCCCCAACATTCGGTATTTTTGGGTTCTTGAGCGCGTTTTTCAACCGAATTCACTGAAATTTGGTACATTGGGTTCCTATTGGGTACTAAATGTCCCCACAAAAAATTATAAATATAGGTCCACTTTGGTATTTTGTAGTCGTATATGGTAACAAATCTCTCCACCAAAAATTATTAGTATTCGCCCACTTTTTGGGGTAATCCCAAATCCAAATTTTTAGTATTTTGACGGTTTTGATCGTACTTTTCCAACGCATTGGGTGTAATTAAGTATTTTGAGTTCTTAATAGGTACCAAATCTCTCCACAAAAACTTATAAATATTGGTAAATTTTTCCGGATAGCCCCCTTATGTGGGTACCCCCAATTTCATTTCCGACCCTATAAAGTATATATATTTTTGATGAGGGTAAAATTCTAAGACGATCTAGCCATGTCCGTCCGTCTGTCCGTCCGTCTGTTGTAATCACGCTATCTTCCGAAGGAATTGAGATAGGGTTCTGAAATTTTGAAAAGGTTTGTCTTTTGTCTGCAGGCATGTCAAGTTCGAAGATGGGATATATCGGTCCACGTTTAGGCATAGCACCCATATAAGGGTACCCCCCAATTTTCGGTATTTTGGGGTTCTTGACCGTGTTTTACAACCGAATTCGCTGAAATTTGGTACGTTGGGTTCTTATTGTGTACTAAATGTCTACACAAAAAATTATGAGTACAGGTCCACAAAAAATTATGAATATAGGTCCAATTTTTCGGGTAGCCCCCATATAAGGGTACCCCAAATACTCGGTATTTTGGGGTTCTTGAGCGCGTTTTCAACCGAATTCGCTCCAATTTGGTATTTTGTAGTCGTATATGGTAACAAATCTATCTACCAACAATTATTTATATTCGACCCCTTTTTAAGGTAGTCCCCATATAACCCTCTTTTTATACCCTCCGCCATAGTATGGAGAGTATATTAATTTTGTCATTCCGTTTGTAACTCATCGAAATATTCATTTCCGACCCTATAAAGTATATATATTCTTGATCAGGGTAAAATTCTAAGACGATCTAGCCATGTCCGTCCGTCTGTCCGTCCGTCTGTTGTAATCACGCTATCTTCAGAAGCAATTGAGATAGGGTGCTGAAATATTGCACATGTTCGTCTTTTGTCTGCAGGCAGGTAAAGTTCGAAGATGGGATATATCGGTTCACGTTTAGGCATAGCTCCCATATAACATTAACTCCCAATTTTCAGTATTTTGGGGTTGCTGAGCGCGTTTTTCATCCGAATACGCTGAAATTTTGTGCATTGTGTTCTAATTGGATACTTAATATCTCCACTAAAAATTATAAATATAGGTCCACTTTTTCTGGTAGCCCCCATATAACGGTACCTGCTAATCTTCAGTATTTTGACGGTTTTGATCATACTTCTCCACCACATTGTCTGTAATTAAGTATTTTGACTTCTTAATAGGTACCAAATCTCTTCACAAAAAATTATAAATATAGGTCAATTTTTTCGGATAGCCCCCATATATGGGTACCCCCAATTTTCGGTATTTTTGGGTTCTTGAGCGCGTTTTGCAACCGAATTCACTGAAATTTAGTACATTGGGTTCCTATTGGGTACTAAATGTCCCCACAAAAAATTATAAATATAGGTCCACTTTTTCTGGTAGCCCCCATATAACGGTACCCCTAATTTTCAGCATTTTGGGGGTCTTGAGCGCATTTTCAACCGAATTCGCTGCAATTTGGTATTTTGTAGTCGTATGTGGTAACAAATCTCTCCACCAAAAATTATTAGTATTTGCCCACTTTTTGGGGTAATCCCAAATCCCAGCCATGTCCGTCCGTCTGTCCGTCCGTTGTAATCACGCTATCTTTTCTAATAGCCCCCATATAACGGTACCTCCTAATTTTCAGTATTTTGACAGTTTTGATCGTACTTTTCCACCGCATTGGCTGTAATTAAGTATTTTGAGTTCTTAATAGGTACCAAATCTCTCCACAAAAATTATAAATATAGGTCAATTTTTCCGTATAGCCCCCATATATGGGTACTCCCAATTTTCGGTATGTTTGGTTTCTTGAGCGCGTCTTTCAACCGAATTCACTGAAATTTGGTACACTGGGTTCCTATTGGGTACTAATTGTCCCCACAAAAAATTATAAATATAGGTCCACTTTTTCTGGTAGCCCCCATATAACGGTACCTCCTAATTTTCAGTATTTTGGGTGACTTGAGCGCATTTTTCAACCGAATTCGGTATTTTGTAGTCGTATATGGTAACAAATCTCTCCACCAAAAATTATTGGTATTCGCCCACTTTTTGGGGTAGTCCCCATATAACCCCATTTTGTATACCCTCCACCATAGTATAGAGGGTATATTAATTTTGTCATTCCGTTTGTAACTCATCACGCTATCTTCCGAAGGAATTGAGATATAGGTAATAGGTAAATATAGGTTAATTTTTTCGGATAGCCCCCATATATGGGTACCCCCAATTTTGGGTATTTTTGGGTTCTGAGCGCGTGTTTCAATCGAATTCACTGGAATTTGGTACATTGGGTTCCTATTGGGTAACGGTACCTCCTAACTTTCAGTATTTTGGGGGTCTTGAGCGCATATTTGAACCGAATTCGCTGCAATTTGGTATTTTGTAGTCGTATATGGTAACAAATCTCTCCACCAAAACTTATTAGTATTCGCCCACTTTTTGGGGTAGTCCCCATATAACCCCATTTTTTTATATTAAAATCGTTATCTGATTTGTTCCGTGTTTTGGGTTTTGTTCTAAGACTCTGTTGTAATCTTTTCACCTGCGTAGGATATCGAGATAACAAACTACAACGTAAGGTTCGATATAGAACTATAAATATGAACTATAACCGCATTTAGACCTAGCCCCTGTGCGGGGGGTACCAGAAGGAGAGGACCGATGTTCCCAATCTTCGAAAAAAAACTAAGTTTGGAAGAAATAGTAAGATGGAAGAAAATATAATTTTCTGAAACGGATTTTGTCCAAAGAAAGATGGGGTCTAAAACAAATATATTTCGACGAGGCACATTGGCACGAGGCACGTGCCAAAGTGTATACACCCTCATTAGCCATAAGGCTGAGGGTATAATTATACATTAAAAATTTTTGAAATTTATATAATGGTTTACATAATCGGTTTGTAGAAATGTCGGTATAGGTCCACTTTTTGGTATTTTCCCTATATTTTCATTTCAAGTACCTGTTAGTATATCTATGGTGGAGGGTATCCAAAGTTCGGCCCGGCCGAATTTAACGCTTTTTCACTTGTTTATATTCGCCCCCCTTTTTGGGGTAGTCCCCATATCACCCCCTTTTTATACCCTCTACCATTGTATGGAGGGTATATTAATTTTGTCATTCCGTTTGTAACTCATCGAAATAATCATTTCCGACCCTATAAAGTATATATATTCTTGATCAGCATAAAATTCTATGACGATATAGCCATGTCCGTCTGTCCGTAAGACTATATAGCCATGTCCGTCTGTTGTGATCACACTAGGGTCTAAACGAATGGAGATAGATCGCCAAAATTTTGCATAGAGTCGTCTTTTGTCTGCAGGCAGGTCATGTTCGAAGATGGACTTTATCGATCCACGTTTAGGCGTAGCTCCCATATAGGGGTACACCCCAAATTTTCTGTATTTTGAGGTTCTTGAGCGCGTTTTTCAACTGAATTCGCTGAATTTTGGTATATTAAGTTCTTTTTGGGTAGCAAATCTCTCCACTGAAAATTATAAATATGGGTCCATATTTTCGGGTAGCCCTCATATAAGTGTACCCCCAATTTTGCGGTATTTTAGGGGTTTGATCGCATTTTTCAACCGAATTTGCTGAAATTCGGTACTTTGAGTTCTTCTTGGGTAGCAAATCTCTATACTAAAAATTATAAATATAGGTCAATTTCTTCAGGTAGCCCCCATATAAGTTTACCCCCCAATTTTCGGTATTTTAGGGTTCTTGAGCGCGGTTTTCAACCGCATTCGCTGAAATTTGGTCCATTGGGTTATTATTGGGTACCAACTTTCCCCACTAAAAATTAAAAATATATGTCCACTTTTTCTGGTAGCCGCTATATGAGGGTACCTTCCAATTTCCAGTTTTTAGGGGTTTTGACCGTATTTTTTCACCGAATTGGCTGTAATTTAGTAATTTCAGTTATTATTGGGTAGCAAATGTCTCCACAAAAATTATAAATATAGGTTAATTTTTCGGATAGTCCCCATATAAGGGCACCCCCAATTTTCGGTATTTTTGGGTTCTTGAGCGCGTTTTTCAACCGAATTCACTGAAATTTGGTACATTGGGTTCATATTGGGTACTAAATGTCCCCACAAAAAATTATAAATATAGGTCCATATAACCCCATTTTTTAATACCCTCCACCATAGCATAGAGGGTGTATTAATTTTGTCATTCTGTTTTTAACTCATCGAAATATTCATTTCCGACCCTATAAAGTATATATATTCTTGATCAGGGTAAAATTCTAAGACTATCTAGCCATGTCCGTCCGTCTGTCCGTCCGTCCGTCTATTGTAATCACGCTATCTGCCGAAGGAATTGAGATAGGGTACTGAAATTTTGCACAGGTTTGTCTTTTGTCTGCAGGCAGGTCAAGTTCGAAGATGGGAAATATCGGTCCACGTTTAGCCATAGCTCATTTTCCACCGCATTGACTGTTATTAAGTATTTTGAATTCTTAATAGGTACCAAAAATTTTGCATAGAGTCGTCGTTTGTCTGCAGGAAGGTCAAGTTCGAAGATGGACTTTATCGATCCACGTTTAGGCATAGCTCCCATATAAGGGTACCCCCCAAATTTTCTATATTTTGAGGTTCTTGAGCGCGTTTTTAAACTGAATTCGCTGAAGTTTGGTATATTGAGTTCTTTTTGGGTAGCAAATCTCTCCACTGAAAATTATAAATATGGGTACATATTTTCGGGTATCCCCCATATAAGTGTACCCCCAATTTTGCGGTATTTTGGGGGTTTGATCGCATTTTTCAACCGAATTTGCTGAAATTCGGTACTTTGAGTTCTTCTTGGGTAGCAAATCTCTATACTAAAAATTATAAATATAGGTCAATTTCTTCAGGTAGCCCCCATATAAGTTTACCCCCCAATTTTCGGTATTTTAGGGTTCTTGAGCGCGGTTTTCAACCGCATTCGCTGAAATTTGGTACATTGGGTTCCTATTGGGTACTAAATGTCCCCACAAAAATTATAAATATAGGTCCATATAACCCCATTTTTTAATACCCTCCACCATAGCATAGAGGGTGTATTACTTTTGTCATTCTGTTTTTAACTCATCGAAATATTCATTTCCGACCCTATAAAGTATATATATTCTTGATCAGGGTAAAATTCTAAGATTATCTAGCCATGTCCGTCCGTCCGTCTATTGTAATCACGCTATCTTCCGAAGGAATTGCGATAGGGTGCTGAAATTTTGCACAGGTTTGTCTTTTGTCTGCAGGCAGGTCAAGTTCTGCAGGCAGGTCAAGATGGGATATATCGGTCCACGTTCAGGCATAGCTCCCATATAACAGTAACTCCCAATTTTCGGTATTTTGAGGTTCTTGAGCGCGTTTTTCAAACGAATTCACTGAAATTTAGTACATTGGGTTCCAATTGGGTACTAAATTAGTATTCGCCCACTTTTTGGGGTAGTCCCCATATAACCCCATTTTTTATACCCTCCACCATAGAATGGAGGGTATATTAATTTTGTCATTCCGTTTGTAACTCATCGAAATATTCATTTCCGACCCTATAAAGTATATATATTTTTGATCAGGGTAAAATTCTAAGACGATCTAGCCATGTCCGTCCGTCTGTTGTTATCACGCTATCTTCCGAAGGAATTGAGATAGGGTGCTGAAATTTTGCATAGGTTTGTCTTTTGTCTGCAGGAAGGTCAAGTTCGAAGATGGGATATATCGGTCCACGTTTAGGCATAGCTCCCATATAACAGTAACTCCCAATTTTCGGTATTTTGGGGTTCTTGAGCGCGTTTTTTATCCGAATACGCTGAAATTTTGTGCATTGGGTTCTTATTGGATACTTAATGTCTCCACTAAACATTATAAATATATATCCACTTTTTCTGATAGCCCCCATATACCTCCTAATTTTCAGTATTTTGACGGTTTTGATCGTACTTTTCCACCGCATTGGCTGTAATTAAGTATTTGAGTTCTTAATAGGTACCAAATCTCTCCACAAAAAATTATAAATATAGGTCAATTTTTTCGGATAGCCCCCATATATGGGTACCCCCAATTTTGGGTATTTTTGGGTTCTGAGCGCGTTTTTCAATCGAATTCACTGGAATTTGGTACATTGGGTTCCTATTGGGTAACGGTACCTCCTAACTTTCAGTATTTTGGGGGTCTTGAGCGCATTTTTGAACCGAACTCGCTGCAATTTGGTATTTTGTAGTCGTATATGGTAACAAATCTCTCCACCAAAAATTATTAGTATTCGCCCACTTTTTGGGGTAGTCCCCATATAACCCCATGTTTTATACCCTCCACCATAGTATAGAGATTATATTAATTTTATCATTCCGTTTGTAACTCATCGAAATATTCATTTCCGACCCTATAAAGTATATATATTCTTGGTCAGGGTAAAATTCTAAGACGATCTAGCCATGTCCGTCCGTCTGTTGTAATCTCGCTATCTTCCGAAGGAATTGAGATAGGGTGCCGAAATTTTGCACAGGTTTGTCTTTTGTCTGCAGGCAGGTCAAGTTCTGCAGGCAGGTCAAGATGGGATATATCGGTCCACGTTTAGGCATAGCTCCCATATAACAGTAACTCCCAATTTTCGGTATTTTGAGGTTCTTGAGCGCGTTTTTCAACCGAATTCACTGAAATTTAGTACATTGGGTTCCTATTGGGTACTAAATGTCCCCACAAAAAATTATAAATATAGGTCCACTTTTTCTGGTAGCCCCCATATAACGGTACCTCCTAATTTTCAGTATTTTGGGTGTCTTGAGCGCATTTTTCAGCTGAATTCGCTGCAATTTGGTATTTTGTAGTCGTATATGGTAACAAATCTCTCCACCAAAAATTATTAGTATTCGCCCACTTTTTGCGGTAGTCCCCATATAACCCCATTTTTTAATACCCTCCACCATAGCATAGAGGGTGTATTAATTTTGTCATTCTGTTTGTAACTCATCGAAATATTCATTTCCGACCCTATAAAGTATATATATTCTTGATCAGGTAAAATTCTAAGACGATCTAGCAATGTCCGTCCGTCTATCTGTCCGTCCGTCTATTGTAATCACGCTATCTTCCGAAGGAATTGAGATAGGGTGCTGAAATTTTGCACAGGTTTGTCTTTTGTCTGCAGGCAGGTCAAGTTCGAAGATGGGATATATCGGTCCACGTTTAGGCATAGCTCCTTTTCCACCGCACTGACTGTAACTAAGTATTTTGAGTTCTTAATATGTACCAAAAATTTTGCATAGAGTCGTTTGTCTGCAGGCAGGTCAAGTTCGAAGATGGACTTTATCGATCCACGTTTAGGCATAGCTCCCATAAAAGGGTACCCCCAAAATTTTCTGCATTTTGAGGTTCTTGAGCGCGTTTTTCAACTGAATTCGCTGAATTTTTGTATATTGAGTTCTTTTTGGGTAGCAAATCTCTCCACTGAAAATTATAAATATGGGTCCATATTTTCGGGTAGCCCCCGTATTAGGGTACCCCCAATTTTGCGGTATTTTGGGGGTTTGATCGCATGTTTCAACCGAATTTGCTGAAATTCGGTACTTTGAGTTCTTCTTGGGTAGCAAATCTCTATACTAAAAATTATAAATATAGGTCAATTTCTTCAGGTAGCCCCCATATAAGTTTATTTTATATAAGTGTACCCCCAATTTTCAATATTTTGAGGTTCTTGAGCGCGTTTTCAACCGAATTCGCTGAAATTTGGTAATTTGTAGTCGTATATGGTAACAAATCTCCCCACCAAAAATTATTAATATTCACCGATTTTTAGGGGTAGTCCCCATATAACCCCCTTTTTATACCCTCCACCATAGTATGGAGGGTATATTAGTTTTGTTTTTCCGTTTGTAACGCATCGAAATAATCATTTCCGACCCTATAAACTATATATATTCTTGATCAGCGTAAAATTCTAAGACGATCTAAGCATGTCCGTCTGTCGGTTGTAATCACTCTAGCGTCTAAACGAATTGAGATAGAGCCCCAAAATTTTGCATAGAGTCGTCTTTTGTCTGTAGGCAGGTCAAGTTCGATGATGGCCTATATCGGTCTACGTTTAGGCATAGCTCCCATATAAGGGTACCTCCCATTTTTCGGTATTTTGAAGTTCTTAAGCGTCTTTTTCAACCGAATTCGCTGAAATTTGGTACATTGGGTTCTTATTGGGTACTAAATGCCTCCACAAAAAATTATCAGTGTAGGTCCACTTTTTCTGGTAGCCCCCATATAACGGTACCTCCTAATTTTCGGTATTTTGAGGTTCTTGAGCGCGTTTTTCAACCGAATTCGCTGAAATTTGGTACATTGGGTTCTTATTGGGTACCAAATGTCCCTACTAAAAATTATATATATAGGTCCACTTTTTCTGGTAGTCCCCATATCCAGTTTTTGGGGGGTTCTGACCGTATTTTTTCACCGAATTGGCTGAAATTCGGTACTTTGAGTTCTTATTGGGTAGCTAATCTTTGTACTAAAAATTATAAATATTGGTCAATTTTTTCGGGTAGCCCCCATATAAAGGTACCCCCCCATTTTCTGTATTTTAGGGATCTTGAGCGCGGTTTTCAACCGAATTCGCTGAAATTTGGTACATGGGGTTCTTATTGGGTACCAAATTTCCCCTCTAAAAATTATAAATATAGGTCCACTTTTTCTGGTAGCCCCCATATAAGGGTACCTCCCAAGTTCCAGTTTTTGGGGGGTTTTGATCGGATTTTTTTCACCTAATTGACTGTAATTTAGTAATTTGAGTTCTTATTGGGTAGCAAATCTCTTCACAAAAAATTATATATATAGGTCAATTTTTTCGGGTAGCCCCCATATAAGGGTACCCCCAATTTTCAATATTTTGAGGTTCTTGAGCGCGTTTTTCAACCGAATTCGCTGAAATTTGGTAATTTGTAGTCGTATATGGTAACAAATCTCCCCACCAAAAATTATTAATATTCACCGATTTTTAGGGGTAGTCCCCATATAACCCCCTTTTTTATATTAAAATAGTTTACTGATTTGTTCCATGTGTTGCGGTTGGTTAGTCGTTACGGGGAATAGACAATTTTTACCCTACAAAGACTATTTAGCCATCTGTTGTAAGCATTCCGCCTTCTAAAGATATTGTGATAAAAAAACTCAAACATGATGATAATGAAATATATCGGCAGACTTTTAGGCATATCCTCAATATAGTGATACCTCCTGAAGGAAAGAATTGAGATAAACAATTAAAATATTTGGTTCAAAATTGGAATATACCGGTCATTAATTAGGCATAGCCCTCATATGATGATATCCCCAAATATTCACTATTTCCTACACTATGTAATCAATATTGGTCCCTCTTTAGGCATAGCCTCATATAACTTTGTAATCTAAATTACAGTAGTTTGAGGATTTCATACTCTACAATGCGTTATAAATATCAGTCCACTTTTTGGATCATACAGATTTTAGTAAAAATCCCCATTAAAAATTGCCGAAGTTTGTATTTAATGTACATAATGGTTTACATAAATCGGTATTATCGGTATGTGCCCACTTTTTGGTATGTTCCCTATATTTTCATTGCATGTATCTGTCAGTATAACTATGGTGGAGGGTATCCAAAGTTCGGCCCGGCCGAACTTAACGCTTTTTCACTTGTTTATATTAATATAATTATCTGTTTTTTCCGCGTTTTGGGTTTGTTTCTAACACTCTGTTGTAATCATTTCACCTGCGAAGGATATCGAGATAAAAAACTAGAACGTACGGTTCGATAATGAACTACATATGAACTATAACCCGTATTTAGACCTAGCCCCTGTGTGGGAGGTACCAGAAGGAGTGGACCGATGTTCCCCATCTTCCAACTTGAAGTAAGTTTGGAAGATGGCCAAAGTTTGGATGAAATCGATATTTTCTGAAACAAATTTGATCCAAAGAAACATGGATCTAGAACCATTTTAACCGTGTTAAAGTGTATATGCCCTCATTATCCATACAGCTGAGAGAATAATTGTCCATTAAAAATTTCTGAAATTTGTTTTATAGTTTACATTGTGGTTTATATAACCGGTTTGTGGAAATGTCGATATGGGTCCACTTTTTTGTATATTCCCCATATTTTTATTTCAAGTACCTGTCAGTATATCTATGGTGGAGGGTATCCAAAGTTCGGCCCGGCCGAACTTAACGCTTTTTCACTTGTTTACTATAATCTTATGGGTCGAGTATGGAAAGCAACCAAACTCCAGTTGCGAGTTTAACTGGCAACGCAATTGAAATAAAACATAACATTATGAATGTCAACTGTTCTCAGTTGCTGTCGATAATACTGTTTTGACATTTCTACAACTAGAAATATTGTAAACAAACAAAAAAATGAATAATATATTGCAGAAAAACTAATTTTATGTGATGAAGAAAATTATGTTCAAGGTGTGTCATTTATTAGAAGGCATTTAAATGATAAATCTATTAGAACTACCATCAGTTCTGTGAGTAGATGCTGACGTTTAGAGAAGTGTTGTGCAATTTAATAAATATTGTAACATGGAAATTTAGAGGCATTTAAAATAAATGTATTGGTTTTATAATTCATGCTTAATGATATGGGTTCAACTTTGAAATATCCATAAAGCTGCAGAAATTTTATCGTATATAGAAATTACAGGGATTGGGGAGAGGCGGCGGAGTGGCTATAATAATTAACAAACAAGTTCTGCACTATGTATTACCCGTTGTTAATACTAAGCTAATCGAGAATATGGATTTGAAAATCAGGACGAACTTGGGTTTATTGACAAATATTCATGCCATTTTCCAGGAAATCTTGTTGGAAATAACGGAAATAGGAAGAGATCGTTTGCATCGGACATCCACAGGTTAACTCGGTGTCGGTATTTTAGGGATTTTGGACAATTTTTTCCGGATTAGCTGTAATTTTGTGTTACGGAATTTCATTGAATTACTTAATTCATATATTATTAATCATTAAGGAGATAGTCCATTACTCATCGTTAACGAAACAGTTCATTATTCGTTGCTAACGAAGTAGTTAATTTTTAATGATAAACGAATCAACGCTAAACTTTTCATTCCTTTTTTCGTTAATGGAAAACAGTAATGAAAAATTCGTCAGTAAAATAAATTCGTCATTCAAACGCATGGCTAGTGTATTGGCGAGTAGGTACTGGTAATTTCTTTTGGAACAATGGTATAAGTACTTATGTAGTGCCTACTCGAACAAGCTAGTTGTTATTTCCATCGTCATGTGTTCTGTGCTTCGTTGTTGCAACGAAGCATGTCTTGGAAATATCAACTACAATGCATATCCACAGGAATTTCTGCGTCGGCGTACACATCATACTTAAAAGAGTAAAGTTTGTATGCAAACACATGCATTTGTTTTTGTATGCAAATATAATTCTTTCAGTGGCGAACAGCATACCTTATCTAAACAACACCAACATTAAAAGTACTCGCTATCCCGACGATGTGAACACACATCTTTCTGCAATGAAGGAAAAGAACACCGCCAACAATGCGGACATTAACTACTATGGCCATTGCAAACAATTGATGACGATGATTTTGATGAAGATCAAGTGTCTAGTGAATTAATATACATATTCCGCCAATAACGATACTTAAATGCCAATTCGAAGTAGTGTGTGAACTGTGCACAGTATGCAATATTTAAGAATATGCTATCCGCAAATTTTCAATTAGCTTTAAATTGTTCCTAAACCCGAAGAATGCTTTTGATACTATCTATGTGTAAAAAACTGAACGATAAAATTGAATTTTTCACTTATGCAACAAAAACGAGAAACCATATAAAGCATTGCTGTTTGGTCTAAAAACTCAAGATCCAGTATTAGTGGGTCTTAATTGCAAAGGTCTCTAATCTGTGGGCGTGAATAATGTACATAATAAAACAAGTTGCGAGACAGTTGTATTCTATGTCGAAAACTTTAAATGGAAGAATATAACCGTGAAAGTACTTCGTCAAGATCACTCAGTATACAAGTTCCGATACAGGCGTATGGACTTGTAAGGGTTCTAAATGTACAGATTGGCCTTAGAGCCGAAAGTATTAGTTGCACACAGACGAACAATAATAAATATTAGACAACACAACAAGTATACAGGCGATACTTACATGTTGCTGATTAGGAACTGGTGGTGGTTTGTAAAAATAAAACACTGTTGTAAATATTTAGACGCTGGCGGTCTGTATTATGGTTTCTTTATTTAAACAACAATTCTTTATTGTGTTTGCGGCAAAGTATTTTAGCTTTCTGCTTCTTCTTCTTTATCAGTCGTTCTTCTCTGATGACGATAGGTAATAGTTGAGGTACCGATAAATATACTTATCTATGACATAATCGATGGAACCTCAACATGCCGGGCCCCTTGCGCGGGTGCAACAATATAGCAATTTTCATTCTTAGACCCTTGTTATCTATTCTCAATTTCAAACTCTTTGCAAAGAATACTTGAAAGAAGGAAATTCGACATTTTCCATATGACATTAGTAAAATTGGCTTCATTTATTTAAATTATTTATCTCTTATTGTTTCATTCATTTTTTTATACCCTCCACCATAGTATGGAGGGTATATTAATTTTGACATTCCTTTTGTAACTCATCGAAATATTCATTTCCGACCCTATAAAGTATATATATTCTTGATCAGGGTAAAATTCTAAGACGATCTAAGCATGTCCGTCTGTCGGTTGTAATCACGCTATCTTCCGAAGGAAATTAGATAGGGTACTGAAATTTTGCATAGGTTTGCCTTTTGTCTGCAGGCAGTTCAAGTTCGAAGATGGGATATATCGGTCCACGATTAGGCATAGCTCCCATATAAGGGTACCCCCAAATTTTCGGAGTTTTGGGGTTCTTGAGCGCGTTTTTCAACCGAATTCGCTGAAATTTGGTACATTGGGTTCTTATTGGGTACTTATGTCTCCACTAAAAGTTATATATATTAGTCAATTTTTCTGTTAGCCCCCATATAAAGGTACCCCCAAATTTCGGCATTTGGAGGTTCTTGAGCGCGTTTTTCAGCCGAAATCACTGAAATTTGGTATTTTGTAGCCGTATATGGAAACAAATCTCCCAACCAAAAATTATTAATAGTCAATCCCGTTTAGGCGTAGTCCCCATATAACCCCATTTTTATAATAATATAATTATCTGTCTTTTCCGCGTTTTGGGTTTGGTTCTAACACTCTGTTGTAATCACTTCACCTGCGTAGGATATCGAGATAAAAAACGAGAACGTACGGTTCGATATTTAGACCTAGCCCCTGTGTGGGAGGTACCAGAAGGAGTGGACCGATGTTCCCCATCTTCGAAATTGAACTATGTTTGGAAGATGGCCAAAGTTTGGATGAAATCGAAATTTTCTGAAACAAATTTGATCCAAAGAAACATGGATCTAGAACCATTTTAACCGTGTCAAAGTGTATATGCCCTCATTATCCATAAAGCTGAGAGAATAATTGTCCATTAAAAATTTCTGAAATTTGTTTTATAGTTTATATTGTGGTTTATATAACCGGTTTGTGGAAATGTCGATATAGGTCCACTTTTTTGTATATTCCCCATATTTTTATTTCAAGTACCTGTCAGTATATCTATGGTGGAGGGTATCCAAAGTTCGGCCCGGCCGAACTTAACGCTTTTTCACTTGTTTACTATAATCTTATGGGTAGATTATGGAAAGCAACCAAACTCCAGTTGCGAGTATAACTAGCAACGCAATTGAAATAAAACTTTATATTATGAATGTCAACTGTTCTCAGTTGCTGTCGATAATACTGTTTTGACATTTCTACAACTAGAAATATTGTAAACAAACAAAAAAATGAATAATATATTGCAGAAAAACTAATTTTATGTGATGAAGAAAATTATGTTCAAGGTGTGTCATTTATTAGAAGGCATTTAAATGATAAATCTATTAGAACTACCATCAGTTCTGTGAGTAGATGCTGACGTTTAGAGAAGTGTTGTGCAATTTAATAAATATTGTAACATGGAAATTTAGAGGCATTTAAAATAAATGTATTGGTTTTATAATTCATGCTAAATGATATGGGTTCAACTTTGAAATATCCATAAAGCTGCAGAAATTTTATCGTATATAGAAATTACAGGGATTGGGGAGAGGCGGCGGAGTGACTATAATAATTAACAAACAAGTTCTGCGCTATGTATTACCCGTTGTTAATACTAAGCTAATCGAGAATATGGATTTGAAAATCAGGACGAATTGGGTTTATTGACAAATATTCATGCCATTTTCCAGGAAATCTTGTTGGAAATAACGGAAATAGGAAGAGATCGTTTGCATCGGACATCCACAGGTTAACTCGGTGTCGGTATTTTAGGGATTTTGGACAATTTTTTCCGGATTAGCTGTAATTTGGTGTTACGGAATTTCAGTGAATTATTTAATACGTATATTATTAATCATTAAGGAGATAGTCCATTACTCATCGTTATCGAAACAGTTCATTATTCGTTGCTAACGAAGATAGGGTACTGAAAACTTTTCATTACTGTTTTCGTTAATGGAAAGTAGACGAAAGGGTGGCGATTACATAAATCCAATGACATCCCATTCTAAATTCGTCATTCAAACGCATGGCTAGTGTATTGGCGAGTAAGTACTGGTAATTTCTTTTGGAACAATGGTATAAGTACTTATGTAGTGCCTACTCGAACAAGCTATTTGTTATTTCCATCGTCATGGAATTTCTGCGTCGGCGTACACATCATACTTAAAAGAGTAAAGTTTGTATGCAAACACATGCATTTGTTTTTGTATGCAAATATAATTCTTTCAGTGACGACAGCATACCTTAACGAAACAACACCAACATTAAAAGTACTCGCTATCCCGACGATGTGAACACACATCTTTCTGCAATGAAGGAAAAGAACACCGCCAACAATGCGGACATTAACTACTTTGGCCATTGCAAACAATTGATGACGATGATTTTGATGACGATCAAGTGTCTAGTGAATTAATATACATATTCCGCCAATAACGATACTTAAATGCAAATTCGAAGTAGTGTGTGAACTGTGCACAGTATGCAATATTTAAGAATATGCTATCCGAAAATTTTCAATTAGCTTTAAATTGTTCCTAAACCCGAAGAATGATTTTGATACTATGTGTAAAAAACTGAATGATAAAATTAAATTATTCACTTATGCAACAAAAACGAGAAACCATATAAAGCATTGCTGTTTGGTCTAAAAACTAAAGACCAAGTATTAGTGGGTCTTAATTGCAAAGGTCTCTAATCTGTGGGCGTGAATAATGTACATAATAAAACAAGTTGCGAGACTGTTGTATTCTATGTCGAAAACTTTAAAACAACAGTATACAAGTTCCGATACAGGCGTATGGACTTGTAGGGGTTCTAAATGTACAGATTGGCCTTAGAGCCGAAAGTATTAGTTGCACACAGACGAACAATAATAAATATTAGACAACACAACAAGTATACAGGCGATACTTACGTGTTGCTGATTAGGAACTGGTGGTGGTTTGTAAAAATAAAACACTGTTTTAAATATTTAGACGCTGGCGGTCTGAATTATGGTTTCTTTATTTAAACAACAATTCTTAATTGTGTTTGCGACAAAGTATTTTAGCTATCTGCTTCTTCTTCCTTATCAGTCGTTCTTCTCTGATGACGATAGGTAATAGTTGAGGTACCGATAAATAGACATATCGATGACATAATGGATGGAACCTCAACATGCCAAGCCCCTTGCATGGGTGCAACAATATAGCAATTTTCAAACTCTTGGCAAAGAATACTTAAAAGAAGAAAATTCGACATACTCCATATGACATTAGTAAAATTGACTTCATTTATTTAAATTATTTATCTTTTATTGTTTCATTCATTTTTTATACCCTCCACCATAGTAAGGAGGGTATATTAATTTTGTCATTCCGTTTGTAACTCACCGAAATTTTCATTTCCGACCCTATAAAGTATGTATATTCTTGATGAGGGTAAAATTCTAAGACGATCTAGCCATGTCCGTCTGTTGTAATCACGCTATCTTCTGAAGGAATTGAGATAGGGTGCTGAAATTTTGCATAGGGTTGTCTTTTGTCTGCAGGCAGGTCAAGTTCGAAGATGGGATATATTGGTCCACGTTTAGGCATAGCTCCCATATAAGGGTACCCCCCAATTTTCGGTATTTTGGGGTTCGTGGCCGAGTTTTTCCAACTGAATTCGCTGAAATTTGATACGTTGGGTTCTTATTGGGTACTAAGTGTCTTCACAAAAAATTATGAGTATAGGTCCACTTTTTCTGGAAGCCCCCATATAACTGCACCTTCTAATTTTCAGTATTTTGGTGGTTTTGATCGTATTTTACTACCAAATTGGCTGTAATTTAGTATTTTGAGTTCTTAATAAGTACCAAATTTCTCCACAAATAATTATGAGTATAGGTCCATTTTTTTGGGGAGCCCCCATATAAGGGTACCCCCAATATTCGGTATTTTGGGGTTCGTCAGCGCGTTTTTCAATCGAATTCGCTACAATTTGGTATTTTGTAGTCGTATGTGGTAACAAATCTCCCTACCAAAAATTATTTATATTCGCCCCCTTTTTGGGGTAGTCCCCATATAACCCCCTTTTTTTGTATTAAAATAGTTATCTTATTTGTTCCGCGTTTTGGGTTTGGTTCTAAGAGTCTGTCGTAATCACTTAACCTGCGGAGGATATCAAGATAAAGTTAGAACGTAAGGTTCGATAATGAACTATAACCCGCATTTAGGCCTAGCACCTGTGTGGGAGGTATCAGAGGGAGTGGACCGATAGTTCACATTTTCGAACCTGAACTAAGTTTGGAAGAATAATAAGATAGGCACAGGTTGGATGAAATCAACATTTTCTGGAACATGGTTCACTTTATGGTTTTGGTATTTTCCCTACATTTTCATTTCAACTACCTTTTAGTATATCTATGGTGGAGGGTATCCAAAGTTCGGCCCGGCCGAACTTAACGCTTTTTCACTTGTGTACTATAATCTTATGGGTCGATTAGGGAAAGCAACCAAACTCCAGTTGCGAGTTAAACTGGCAACGCAATTGAAATAAAACTTAACATTATGAATATCAACTTTCTCAGTTGCTGTCGATAATACTGTTTTAACATTTCTACAACTAGAAATATTGTAAAACAAAGTTCCAGGGTGTTGTCCGATGTATTGATGATACACATGGACCCAAAAAAGATGTTCGCCACTTTTTGCCATTCATTTGGAATGCGTGTTGGTGAGCACTAGCTTCTGAAATGGCCTTGCATACATCATCAAAAGTGGCTTTGGTTTGACCAAAAGTCCGCACGACGCGTGCTACATTTGGGTGAGTTTCCATCCGGGCAATAAGACCTCTAAACAGCAACCAGAAATAAATGGTTGCCGAAAAATTATATTTGAAGCAACTGAAGTTGACAACATTTGCCATTCATAATGCAAATTTGGCAACGCCACTAAACTATGGTTGCCATCCGTAATCGACCCATTAAATACATATCTCCCACCTCAAGTGGAAAAATTCTTTTTTGTAAAGTTAAGAAACATTTTCAAATGATTATCGTTTATCATATTGTTGTCACCTCAAGTGACTTTTGACTTAAAAGCGCACAACAATTAGACATACTTGTTTCAACGCCAATTCGGTTTGCCATTTTGTTGGTTATAAATGATCTATTAGATCCTGTATCTAATAAAGCCCTCGCTGTGAAAGTTTTTTCATTACACTTGATTTTTACAAGCGCTGTTGGTAGCAAAACATCATCTTCACTCATTGTCAAATTAGATTATACCCTTGATCTTTGTACTGAATAATTGGATGTACTTGGCATGTCATCTGTCGTAACATGCGATATTGTTTGTGGATTGGCTCCCGAAGGAGGACTTTGTAAACCCATTCTTATCGAGTCGGTACTCGTTGGTAACTGGTATGTATTTTCAATATGGAGCTTAGTGTGATGTTTTTTCTTACAGTATAAACATCTTACCGCACTGAAACAATCTCTTGAGTTATGTCCACTCTTCAAATAATTACTACACAACATATTTTCCCGAGCAAATTCAATTCTCTGATTCATTGCCATATTGTTAATACTCGGACAATAAATATATGTTTTATCACACATAAAACATATATTTCTGTATGTCGTTTGTGCATTTTGATTCACAGTAAATGAAGGTGGTGTTCTAATGGCATCAATTCGTCTAGAACTTGATGTATTTTTCTTAAAAGTTCTTCCATTTTTGACCATTTTGTACGCTCTGAATGGGATTCGAGCGATTGTTCCCATAATGTTAATGTCTCAACCGGAAGCTTAGTTGAGCACAAATAAATTGAAATTGGATCCCATTGGTCTACTTTTACGTTATGAGCTTTTCAATTAGCTAGACAGTCGCTACCTGTTGATTGAATTCTTTTGATTTCTTCGCTATTTTCTACCTTTGCTGTCAAAAGGTTAAAAAGAATATTTAACTGGTTCTCCACTAAAACTCTTAAATTTTCATATCGAATTTTCAAAGCTTCCCATGCCAATGAAAAGTTTTGATCCAATAAGGTGTAACGATCTACAATTCTGCCAGCCTCACCCTTAGTTTTATTACACAAATGGTAAAGTTTTTGAGCTGGGTGAGTCCGGGATGGTTACCGTAAATGGCCGTAAACATATCTCTGAATGTAGGCCGTTCTTCATAACTTCCATAGAACTCTTGAATGTTGCAAGGTGGAACTTCAATACAAATATCCGACATATTAAATGCGGTATTTGGGGAATACTTACCTGAGTTGTGAAATAGTGAAGGGTCTGTTAAATCGTCTCTAGCGTCGCACGCTGGGTTGAGCGGTAGGCAAAGTGGCGATTAATTCAAAAAATGAACTTTAACTTTAATAACCGTTTTTGGTACCGAATGAAAGAAGATAAAATTCTACACCACTAATTGCCAAAATAAAAGTTCTTAGTTGTTTACTTTATTTGTAGTGTTTCTTCAAAGTTCAGTAAATATTATTATTTTTGCGCGCATTGGTTAAAAGTGAAAATTTGCATATTTCCAGTAATAATTTTTTAATAAAGACTTCTAAGTGTTTTGGAAATATAAAAAAATAATAAGGAAAATGCTCCGAAATTGAGGTATTTTTGATGTTTGTATTGGATTTCAACTGAATTATCAGTGAAACTTAGTAAAACTGCCTATATTTTCTTAAACTATGAAGTTTAAGCTTATAAATTCCAGAAAAACTTTTTGCCGCTTTGTTGCATTTTTTGAATTATTAAAGAATTTGTAAAATAACCCAGCTAAATGAAGAATCTCAGGAAGCCAGAAATAAGGACTTCAAAACACTTTGGGAACACTTTTCCAGTAAATTCAGTCGGGGAAAATACAATAGAAGACGTCTTTAATTGATTTCTTTTAAGTTCAGATCCATTTATTTCGAGCAAGAGGAAGAGTTGTAAAAAGAAAATACAGCAAATGCCTCAGACTGCTTTGGACTTACTTATCCTTACCCAAAAGGAAAATGATAATGGTGACGAAGATGATGAAGATTATTTTAACGAATTGTATTATGACTAACAAGTAAATGATTATTATTAAGCAAATTAATTTTATAATTGTTGTGAAGTAAATGATGATAATGAAATTAATAATACTGTTAAAATTAATGAAATGATGTAAATAAAAACCGAAAAAATATTTTTTATTTATTTTTTCCTGTAATGGTTGTTTGTTTTATTTTTATACTAATGTTTTTGTTTATGAATATAGATCAATAAGATATAATAATATTTTCTAATATAACTTTTTTTAAATATGTGGAATTATGGAATTTGAAGAAAAAATCGGATTTTAATTTAAAATTTTGGGTATATAAATACAGATTAAATATGTATTAATTTTTATTTTTTAAAACCAATTCGTTTTTCCTAAAAGCACATTAAGTATGCCCTAATTTTTAATTGCATTTCCTAATTTATCATTTTTCTTTGATTAGTTATAGCGAAAATTGTGATATAAGACCACATTTTCCAAAATACAAAAAATGCCATAAAATATTTATACCATTTTTTTATTTATTTTTTTTTTAATTATGCTTTTTTATGTATTTATGAATATCTATCAATAAAAAATAACAATATTTTAAAATTCAGCTTCACACGTCGCACAGCGGGCTGAGCGGTTCATGTTTTGAATTAATCGCCACTTTGCCTACCGCTCAACCCAGCGTGCGACGCACAGTGGGTAAGAATAGCCTGTTTTCTTGGATTAATTAAAAAATAAAATTTTAAGTATCGTTAAAATTTTTTGCACACGGTTAAAGTATATAAAATTCTACATCACTTGTCGTTAAAATAAATGTCAAATGTGGATTGGTGTTTTTGTAGTGAAACTTCAAAGTCAAACTTCATAGAAATTTTTGTGCCAAAAAAGGCTGAAAAAAGTGAAAACGTTCCCGTTGAAAATTTTATTTATTTTAAAAAGTATTGTAAAAGTTAAACATTTTTCAATGGAACCAAAAAGTTTAGTCGCGACGCACAAAAGTAACAGGTGAATTACTGTGCTCGATGACTCCCAAACTGAGCATGCGATTATATCTCATTTCAAGTTTCTCGAGCAGAGCTATTTGGTCATCATTAAGGATCTTCCACTTTTGGACCGATCTCTAAACTGCTTATCAGCTTCGGAGCAATATTAAATGCTTTCCAGAAATCGACACCGCGTTACATGGTTTTCGTCTTATAAATTAAATCCATTAAACTTATTCAATGTATTATTACATAATACATGTTTTGCATTTGTGTATTATACTTGTAGCTCTTGATTTAAGACGCGGAATATAAAATGCAGTTTCTATCAACCTACACATTATGTTACTTTCGGCGTGAGCTGACTTAAATAAATACGTCAAAATGCTGAGTTGCCAGGAAGATTTATCGGATGGCATTCTCTATATGGAAGATGAGTTTCAGATAGTCTTCTATTTACTTGAATAATTTGACTGCTGTCTAAAAATGGGTTAAGAAATGATAAGCTGCTATTTTTTGGAATCAGCTTTGAGCTTACTAAAGAGTTATATTTTTCTTCATAAAAGTATATTTGTGAGAGCATAATTAGACGTGATTAAGTGAATCGTAATTCTTTAAAGGTCAGTTCAATGCTCCTAAAGGTTTGATGGGGTTGAGGTTGACTATTATAAAACCGGAAAACATACTACATAACCTTTAAAGAACGTCTATAAGAAGAGAATCGAAGAAGTATTTCATTTTCTTTTGTTTCAGAATGATATGGATTATTTTGGGTGTAGCTATGGATATTTTTTTTTGTTTGGCCAATGTGATTCAGGTTGGGTCAACCAATATGGGCCATTCCACCATCAAGAATTATTTTTTAGATCCTGTGGATTGCTCCCGCGAGTTCCTAGGTCAGCGGGGTTATCATTGGAACATATCTCAATTTTGCATTGGGAACTAAATCGAAAATTTGTGATGTGCGATTTGCCACATAGGTTTCCCATGTCATCGGTGGTTTAGATAACCATCCAAGTACAATTGATGCGTCTGTCCATAATATCACGGACGAAATATTAACATCGAGAATATTTGTAACATATTTAACAGGTTTTGCTACAAGTAAAACTCCGTTGAGTTCTTATTTGGGTAGTGATATAGTTTTTATCGGAGGTATTTTACTTTTTGCAGTAAGTAAGTTTGAAAAAACAGACGATGACGTTTGAGGTCGTACATATACGCATGCACAATATGCTGTCTTCGAGGCGTCAAAAAGCCGTGCAGCTCTACCTCATCTGAGGGCATATGTAGATCGATGAATTGAAATTTGTTCTACATACGAAAGGTCATTTAACAAATCCTGCCATTTATTCGTGCTAATGTGTTCATCCCAAGATAAATCTTCAAACCATAGTTGCTGCATGAGGATTTTTGCTCGAATGATAATGGGAGTTAACAACCCGCTGGATCGAACAACTGAGCAACTTTGGACAATACTATGCGTTTTATTACTTCCAATTCATTTTGGGTAGGAATGAAGGAGTAGGAAAATTGATCACTTAATGCGTTCCATTTTATAAATAATGTCTTTGTAGAACTTGTTTCCGTTGAATGGGTCTATCTTTGGGATGTACTTGATTTGTCGGTACATTATTTGAATATCTCCATTATACACAGATTTATATTTTCTCCAATTGAGAATAGTTGATATTAAATCGTTTGGAAGAGTAGGACCCGTGTAGACGACGTCATTTAATGAGGATCCGGATGTAGTTTTATGTGAAGCATTAAATACAACTCTGATTTATGTTCTGGGCGGACTACTGCGTGGTGTGGGAGGTAAAGTGAATAATATTTACCTAGAGAGCAAATTTCTTGGGAACCTGATTCTTCCATATGGTCAAGATTAAGGTATTCCTTTAGCACAGAGATATATTCTTTTTGAAGATCTGGATTTTTCGACAATGATTTTTCCAGTCTAGCATATTGTCCAAGAGCTAAAAATCTAGATGACCCAAGAAAAATATCTCGAGGAAACTCATGCTTGAAAGGGAGCCGTACCATGTACCGGCCATCTGAGTCGCGAGTAGTTGTAGCAGCGTATAGCTCTTCACAATATTTATGAGACTCTGAGATTGTTGGTTTGGATGGAACTTTCTCAATTTCCCAAAATTTATTCAAAATATCGCTTAGTAACATTTCTTCTGAAGTAATGATATTTGTTGTGAATATGTGAGTGGTTTCTGCTTGTATTGGACCACTGAGAACCCAGCCGAAACCCGTGTTGTATGCCGAGGCAACTCCACAAATATTCTTTAGAATCCCTTCAAGGTTAATGTGCCTTTCAGAGTCATTACCAATAATGAGATCAATATTTGAAGATTAATTGAAGTGAGGGTCTGTTAAGTCAAGTTGTTGGAGTTGAGAAGAATCAGTCTTTTGAAAAGAGATGGCTGGTAACTTATTAGTTACTTTTGGTAATACTATTGCATTAACAGTGCATCGAGTATTGTATTTGTGAGAGTACAGTACAATTTGACACTCCTTGTCAGCTTTTTGTGCTGTACATCCTATACCTCCAACCTCAAATAATACTAACGCAGTTCTGAGCAAGATGGTTTCATTATTAAACCCGACATTTGTTTTAATTTGAGATGAAATGTGTTTTTCTGTTTGCGTATCAGCGTTAGAATTCACACTATATTTAAGTTCTAAGTTTTTTGAGGCAGCTGAGAGGTTGTTGGTTTTAGGTTCCGAATTTGTTGATTGATTTTCTCCTATGTGTAATAGTGTGATGGCGTTTTCTACACGTTTACATTTATTTTTACAACGTCCAAGATAGAGACAATTATTGCGATATTTACTTTTAAAAACAAAGGGGACAACATGAGATTTTCATAACCTATTTGTAGTTTTTTCTCTCGTCGTTCTAGGTCTTCCAATTTGACTTCAACAGTTTTACAAAAAACGATAACGAGATCACATTCGAAAAGAAATTGTTCGTGGATTAGATATGGTTTGGCAACGGTGCTGCCTGAAGTAGATGAATTTTCTTCTGCGGTTTCCACCATTTTTCATTAAATAACTTTTATACCCTCCATAAACTAACCGAATTAAACAAACAACAGTAAACGGAACCAATATCATATTTTGACAACTTCTGCTCCATACCCAATATATAACACAGTATATAACATACCAGGAACATTAAAAATTATTTCTCCTACACGAAAATGTGAATCAATCAGCCCATAATAAATATTGCTTTTGAATTGAATGTTAGGTGACTAATTAACAATATGTGAATTTTATATGGAGGCAGTAATTCAAAAGGGTTCCAGTTTAGGCCAAGCAAGGCAAAAATGAAAAACTGAACTTGATCTGACTCAATTTTATCAGAGTCACAATTTGAATATGTGATCCAAATGATATGATCCAAAGGATATTCTAGGACTGGGCGCACAGCACTAACAAACAGAATCTTTTAGTAACATAAGGGTCATCAAACTCTTTAGTTTAATGAAACCTAATAAAGATTTGGATTTATTAACACATGAATCGATATGTAGATGAAATGTTAAAAAAGCGTCTATGATGACGCCAACATCAGATAAATAGGCAACATTGTCCAATTTGTATGACCCTATACTGAGTTATATCGTATTGGGTGTGATCTGATAAAGGAATATTTTCCCTTTTTTTAATTAAGAGACATTTTGTACTGCACTATCTGAACAGGGAATGTAAATCGTACTGCAAGTAAATTAAATCATTAGGTAAATTTGTATTGACGTATTGGTTTTGAATAGACGGAACTCTATAACATTAATTTTATGGAGCAATAGCTCATGTACTACAGTATCGAAAGCTTTACTTACATCTGTATAATTAACATCAGTCTGTTGTTTATTGGCAAATCCGTTATGAACATGTCTTTGTCTTAATACAACTGAGTTGAAAAGGGTGTATAATGCTATTTAGAAAATGTGATATTCTTCGTGAAGCTAAAGATCCAAAAATCATCTATATATCTACATCTATAGTTATCTATGAAACATCTATTACCAGATTTATGAAGGTTGATAGCAATGACCCACTTCCAAAAGAACGTGAAGTAACTTGAATTTAAGGGCTAATTAAACATTTTTGTAAGGGGTAAAAATAATTCATTAGCACAAAATTTAAAACATAGGTTGGAACTTCGTCAGGACCGAGGGAAAATAAGGAACGTAATGCCTTTAGCTTAAAATAAGCTTCATCTTCAGGTAGTTGGAAACGAGGAAAATTATTTAATTGATCGATTTGTAATTTATTGACCACTAAATGTATTTGGAGTGTATGAACATTGAAAAAGTCAGAAAAACTATTTGTAATTTGGTGCTGTCTGCTGATTCTTTACTGCTGTGTCTTCTCTTAAAATTTCCGAATTAAACAAATATTAGGACTATTCAATAAATTCAATCGGATCTGTGTTAAGTGCTGAGAAAAACATCTAGAATTTTCAGTATTACATCGGCCCCCCTCCAATAAATACTTTGAATAATTAAATTTGTTAAATAAACTACTTTTTATATTGCGTCAACGCATAAGATTGGTTGGCTTAATAAAACTGAGTTAAAAAGGGGGTATAATGCTATTTAGAAAATTTGATATTCTTCGTGAAGCTAAAGATCCAAAAATCATCTATATATCTACATCTATAGTTATCTATGAAACATCTATTACCAGATTTATGAAGGTTGATAACAATGACCCACTTCCAAAAGAACGTGAAGTAACATGAATTTAAGGGCTAATTAAACATTTTTGTAAGGGGTAAAAATAATTCATTAGCACAAAATTTAAAACATAGGTTGGAACTTCGTAAGGACCGAGGGAAAATAAGGAACGTAATGTCTTTAGCTTAAAATAAGCTTCATCTTCAGGTAGTTAGAAACGAGGAAAATTATTTAATTGATCGATTTGTAATTTATTGACCACTAAATGTATTTGGAGTGTATGAAGATTGAAAAAGTCAGAAAAACTATTTGTAATTTGGTGCTGTCTGCTGATTCTTTACTGCTGTGTCTTCTCTTAAAATTTCCGAATTAAACAAATATTAGGACTATTCAATAAATTCAATAAGATCTGCGTTAAGTGCTGAGAAAAACATCTGGAATTTTAAGTATTACATCGGCTCTCCTCTAATGAATACTTTGAATAATTAAATTTGTTAAATAATCTACTTTTTATATTGCGTCAACGCATAAGATTGGTTGCAAAACAGGGAGGACCCTGACCATTTAATTATTTTTCATCAGGAACAAAAATATTTAGAGGAGAATTCAGCAGTGTGTAAAAGTCTTGATACGTATGAGTCAATATCACCGCTTAGATTACATATAGTTCAACGAAAAACGTAGTTGCACAATATTAAATTTAACTTTACATTGAGTGTAGGATAATAAATTTCTTCAGGAATTACATATAGAGAGCACCTGATGACTGAAATATTCAACTTAGGCGAGAATATAGATGTTTCCCAATAGAGTCAGTACCTCCAATATGTACTCGTGAGCAAAAATATACATAAAATAAAATACAATAGTTTATTAATAAAAGGTTCGACCAAAACCTAGTATTTATTAGTTGGTAAACTATATTAACTTAATGTACAACGATATGTACGTTGGCTATCACAACAATATGTGTAGCCAGTCAGTCGGTAACAACGAAAGTAATTAAGTAATAATAATGATGATGTTTGTTGACATAAATATGCCTAAACGTGCCGCAAAAGCAATATGATACAAATGTCCGTTGAAATGTCAGTCACATAAAGTCACATAGGGACCCCGCAATTACACAGATCATGATGGACCTATTGTACGAAAGGACCCAGCGAAACGATAGAGCCATGAAGGACCCTGCGAAACGAACGAGCCACTAGGGACCCCGCGATATGTAAGCCAATTGTTTGACGCATGTTGACAACGATTTCGTACAATTTACGAAAACAATTTATGTTATAGGACCATTATCCAGCCGAATTTAATATTTTAAGCCAGCAGGGATACAGACGAAATGCGGAAACTATGATTTTTTACTATTTGTGGATACAAGACTGCTCCTATCAAAATATCTACTGGACGAGATTGGAGGAAGACAGGATTTGCCAAAACTATATTTGACATAAAATCTCAAGGGAACTTGTGGTGTGCCCCGGTCGCTACTTTTTAAACTATGGTTGCCAACTCAACCATAATGAATCTGGCAACATTGTATTCGGAGTCCTTACAAGGAATCGCCCTAAGGTACCCTATGATAAAGTAAAGGAAAGTTCGTTCCTTTTGTTCTTGGCCACCGACGAGAACTTAACCTAATCCAGAGTTTCCCAAAGAGACACAACATTGTTTTTTTTTGCATTTTACTAACATTTTTTAGCCACAAGTTCGGCAATAATACATTAACATATTAAATTAAATATATAAATACCATCAACAACCACCCCGACGCCACACCGAGGGAGTTGCTGCAGGTGCACCACCAGATCCTGGGACGGGCGATACAAAAAAACTAAGAAAAATAACAGTGAACAAATAAAAAAAACCCTATATATTATTTAATTGAAATATAACTTAATTTGAAATATCTTGTAAAGGAAAAGGTTACGCTGCTGATAGGGGTTGCACGCAGGCCTAGTACAATTAAATATATATATATATATATTATTAAAATACCAAAATACATACCTGAACAATAACAAGTGAAAAAGCGCTAAGTTCGGCCGGGCCGAACTTTGGATACTCTCCACCATAGATACACTGACAGGTACTTGAAATAAAAATATAGGGAAAATACCAAAAAGAGGACCTATATCGACATTTCCACAAACCAGTTATATAAACCACAATGTAAACTATAAAACTAATTTCAGAAATTTTTAATGGACAATTATTCTCTCAGCTTTATGGATAATGAGGGCATATACACTTTGAACGGTTAAAATGGTTCTAGATCCATGTTTCTTTGGATCAAATTTGTTTCAGAAAATTTCGATTTCATCCAAACTTTGGCCATCTTCCAAACTTAGTTCAAGTTGGAAGATGGGGAACATCGGTCCACTCCTTCTGGTACCTCCCACACAGGGGCTAGGTCTAAATACGGGTTATAGTTCATATATAGTTCGTTATCGAACCGTACGTTCTAGTTTTTTATCTTGATATCCTTCGCAGGTGAAATGATTACAACAGAGTGTTAGAACCAAACCCAAAATGCGGAAAAAACAGATAATTATATTAATATAACAAATGGGGTTATATGGGGACTACGCCTAAAAGGGGTTGACTATTAATAATTTGTGGTAGGGAGATTTGTTTCCATATACGGCTACAAAATACCAAATTTCAGTGATTTCGGTTGAAAAACGCGTTCAAGAACCTCCAAATGCCAAAATTTGGGGGTACCTTTATATGGGGGCTACCAGAAAAAAATGACTTATATTTATAATTTTTAGTGGAGATATTTGGTACCCAATAAGAACCCATTATACCAAATTTAAGCGAATTCGGTTGGAAAACGCGCTCAAGAACCCCAAAATATCGAAATTTGGGGGTGCCCTTATATGGGGGCTACCAGAAAAAATAGACTTACATTTATAATTTTTAGTGGAGATATTTGGTACCCAATAAGAACCCAATATACCAAGTTTCTGCGAATTCGGTTGAAAAAGAACACCAAAATACCGAAATATGGGGGTACCCTTATAAGGGGAGCTACCGGAAAATATGGACCTATATTCATAATTTTTTGTGGAGTGATTTGGAACCTATTTAGAACTCAAAGTATTAAATTACAGCCAATTTGGTGGAAAAATACCACCAAAACTCCCAAAATACTGAAAATTAGGAGGTACCGTTATATGGGGGCTACCAGAAAAAGTGGACCTATATATGTAATTTTTTGTGGCGACTTTTAGTACCCAATAAGAAACCAATGTACCAAATTTCAGCGAAATCGGTTGAAAAACGCGCTCAAGAACCCCAAAATTCCGAAAATTTGGGTTTCCTTTATATGGGAGCTATGCCTAAACGTGGACCGATATATCCCATCTTCTAACTTGACCTGCCTGCAAACAAAAGGCAACCCTTTGCAAAATTTCAGCACCCTATCTAAATTCCTTCGGAAGATAGCGTGATTAGAGAATACGGACGGACGGACATGACTAGATCGTCTTAGAATTTTACCCTGATCAAGAATATGAATATTCCGGTGAGTTACAAACGGAATGGCAAAATTAATATACCCTCCATACTATGGTGGAGGGTATAAAAATACGTCGCGTTACACATATGACGGACTGACACGCCTCTGCACCACCTTGAAAAAAGAAGCTGAAATTAAAATTGGTGAAAACCTGTTAGTATAAATAAACATGGAGGAGTAAAAGGAAAAAGGTAAGAAAACGTAGTGCTGAAGTAGGTGGTGGAAGATAGGGGTATTCCGTTATCAAAACAATACAGAGAGAGGTTAGGAATTCCATGGAGGGGTGGGTTGTTTCTCTCGTAAAAACCAATCGTACTAGGTATCCAACTGTTTTATAAAAAAGCTCATCGGTTAGTTTGTGATCCGCTGGAAATAAAATTTTGGTTTTTTGTCCACCCTAACAGGTCCAGCTCACTGGCAAGAAGTGCGACCCCATTGAATGAGCTAACGCCGGGGCATAAGGGTAGTCTAGCCAGCACCGCCAGGTAGATGGTTCCGCTTCCCAATGCTAGGGGTCCCCAGGATAGGACAAATTGCTTTCAGTTTCAAAGACAACGGTGAAAATATGCAAAAAGAAGCTACCGAATGTAGCGTTTTTATAATAGAAATTGCTATAAAATGCGAATAAATTAATAATAAATATTTACAAAGCATCGATATGCAACTATATGACAAATAAACATATCGATATGCAACTATATGACAATTAAACACAAAACAAATGTTCGAACGACTGATTGTAGGGCACTGTTAAAATTTACAACAAATATTAATAATCAAAAAATTAAATCATTTGCAACTATATGCACAATAAAATACAAATAAATAATAAAAAACCCATAAATTATAAATAAGCAACCATATACTAAATACAATTCAAAGTTCCGCCCTTTTTTGTCAAAAATCGGCGATTTTCCAAACATATTTTTTTAAGGTCCGCAATTTTGTTAATTTTTGAGCGAAGTCAGTAATCTTGTTCATACGAGAGCCAGACATATACTCTTTCTTACACCACCGGAATTTCGGATTCCGATGTTCCAGTGAGGAGTTATCATGTCCGCCATCAAAAATAAGGGCTTTTTTTGATCAAAAGAAACAACAACAACACAACAACAATTTTTTGTTTGTATATTAGTTTTCTTCATTTTTAAATCTCCAAATATATATGTGCAAAGTTACAAACTTTAATAACATTGGCATTGATATACCAGCCAATTGAAAATCTGCAATTAAGGGAACCCCCATTCACGATTTTTTATACCCCCAACCAAAGTATGGAGGGTATATTAATTTTGTCTTTCCGTTTGTTACTCACCGAAATATTCATTTCCGACCCTATAAAGTATATATATTCTCGATCAGGGTAAAATTCTCAGATGATCTAGACATGTGCGCCCGTCTGTCGTAATCACGCTATCTTCCGAAGGAATTGAGATAGGGTGCTGGCATTTTGCATAGGGCTGTCTTTTGTCTGCAGGCAGGTCAGGCCTGAAGATTGAATATATCGGTCCAATTTTAAGCATAGCTCCCATATAAGGGTACCCCACAACTTTCGGTATTTTGGGGTTCTTAAGCGCGTTTTTTGGGGTTTTGGTCTTAATAGGTTCCAAATCACTCCACAAAAAATTATAAATATAATTCATTTTTTTCTGGTAGCCCCCATATAAAGGTTCCCCCAAATTTCGAAATTTTGAGGTTCTTGAGCGCGTTTTTCAACAGAAGTAACTGAAATTTGGTACTTTGTAGACGTATATGGAAACAAATCTCCCTTATAAAAATTATTAATAGTCAACCCCTTTTAGGCGTAGTCACAATATAACCCCATTTTTATACCCTCCACCATAGTATGGAGGGTATATTAATTTTGTCATTCCGTTTGTAACTCATCGAAATATTCATTTCCGACCCTATAAAGTATATATATTCTTGATCAGGGTAAAATTCTAAGACGATCTAGCCATGTCCGTCCGTCTGTTGTAATCACGCTATCTTCTGAAGGAATTGAGATAGGGTGCTGAAATTTTGCATAGGGTTGTCTTTTGTCTGCAGGCAGGTCAAGTTCGACGATGGGATATATCGGTCCACGTGTAGGCATAGCTCCCATATAAGGGTACCCCCCAAAAAATTAAATCAATTGCAACTATATGCACAATAAAATACAAATAAATAATAAAAAAAACGATAAATTATAAATAAGCAACCATATGCTAAATACAATTCAAAGTTCCGCCCTTTTTTTGTCAAAAATCGGCGATTTTCCAAAAATATTTTTTAAGGTCCGCCATTTTGTTAATTTTTGAGCGAAGTCAGTAATCTTGTTCATACGAGAGCCAGACATGTACTCTTTCTAACACCAACGGAATTTCGGATTCCGATGTTCCAGTGAGGAGTTATCATGCCCGCCATCAAAAATAAGGGCTTTTTTTGATCAAAAGAAACAACAACAACACAACAACAATTTTTTGTTTGTAAATTAGTTTTCTTATTTTTTAAATCTCCAAATATATATGTGCAAAGTTACAAACTTTAATAACATTGGTATTGCTATACCAGCCAATTGAAAATCTGCAATTAAGGGAACCCCCCATTCACGATTTTTTATACCCTCAACCAAAGTATGGAGGGTATATTAATTTTGTCATTCCGTTTAGCCCCCATATAAGGGTACCCCCAAAATTCGGTATTTTGGGGTTCTTGAGCGCGTTTTTCAACCGAATTCGCTGCAATTTGGTATTTTGTAGTCGTATGTGGTAACTAATCTCCCTACCAAAAATTATTTATATTCGCCCCCTTTTTGGGGTAGTCCCCATATAACCCCCGTTTTTATAGTAAAATAGTTATCTAATTTGTTCCACGTTTTGGGTTTGGTTCTAAGAGTCTGTCGTAATCGTTTAACCTGCGGAGGATATCGAGATAAAGTTAGAACGTAGGTTCGATAATGAACTATACATGAACTATAACCCGCATTTAGGCATAGCACCTGTGTGGGAGGTATGAGAGGGAGTGGACCGATAGTCCACATTTTCGAACCTGAACTAAGTTTGGAAGAATACTAAGATAGGCACAGGTTGGATGAAATCAACATTTTCTGGAACATGGTTCACATTATGGTTTTGGTATTTTCCCTACATTTTCATTTCAACTACCTTTTAGTATATCTATGGTGGAGGGTATCCAAAGTTCGGCCCGGCCGAACTTAATGGTTTTTCACTTGTTATATTAATATAATTATCTGATTTTTCCGCGTTTTGGGTTTGGTTCTAACACTCTGTTGCAATCAGTTTACCTGCGAAGGATATCGAGATAAAAACTTGAACGTACGGTTCGCTAATGAACTATATGTGAACTATAGCCTGCATTTAGGCTTAGCCGTAGCCCCTGTGTCTGAGGTTCCATAAGGCCTGGCAGTACATGGCGAGAAGACCAAGCTGATGGTATCAACACGCAAGACGTCCAGTAGACTCGGACCAACTGTGTAACTTGAGAACTACAGCTTCGAGGTAGTTAAAGACTTTATATACCTTGGTACCGCCATAAATAAAACTAATGACATCAGTTTTGAAATTCGGAGAAGGACTGTGATGGCCAAAAGATGCTACTATGGTCTAAGTAAGAAGTTTAGAAACAAGGCCATCTCCCGCCAGACCAAACTCACACTTTACAAGACGCTGATACTACCCGTGCTATTATATGGCTCAGAAGCATGGGTACTTGCGCAAGCAGATGAGGCGGCTCTTGGGGTGTTTGAGAGAAAAATTCTCCGAAAGATCTACGGGCCGATCCGCGTCGACGGTGAATATCGGCGTCGAATGAACCACGAGCTTTACAATTTATACGCGGACATCGACGTAGTCAGTCGTATTGAGCTGCAGCTACTACGGTGGTTAGGTCATGTTGTGCGGATGAATGAAAATGCCCCAGCTCAAAAGGCATATAAAAATTAGCCTACTGATGGTTCCCGTAGAAGGGGAAGGCCACGAAGTAGATGGAAAGACCAAGTAGAAAACAACATATTGGAACGTGGTCTTCCAAATTGGTGGACTTGCGCACAAGACCGACGCGCTTGGAAAGCTGCTGCTTTAATATGGATATTGTCATTGTAGAAAAAACATTTCTATGTGTAGGTTCCTAGGAGTTGTAATTATTTGAGCTTCTATGCAAAATGAAGGACTTATTAACATAGCTCTATTTCTAACAAAACATTTTGGCATCACAATCCCTTCCTTCATGCTAAATATTAAAAAAACTGAAAATGGGTAGTGTTAACGCCAAGGTTAACCACACTGGTCACCCTATTTTCTATTTGAAAGTTGTTCTTCTTTTCTCCTACATATGCATCTCTTTCTGTACTAAATGCAAATGTTTCTTTTTTTCTACTGGTTGTTCCTCTTTTCTAAATTGTCAATAAAATCACTTCTGTACTAACCAGCAAACATCACTGTTCTTGAAATTATTCCTGCTCAAGAGAATATGCTTTCCTCACATCGGCAGCAGTTAACCATCCCAGCTTTTGCAGAAAGCTGGATATTTGGAGAGCTGTTCCGAAAAAATTCAAAAATATTCAATTTCTTCATCAATTTATTCATCAAACAAGGTAAGTTTGTGCTTTATATTCAAAGTGAACAATTGTGCATTCTTCTGTGTTCAAGTGCGTTTTGCCGACGGCTATTGATTTTTTCATTTTTTTTCCAAACGCACAGTGTTTCCAGCTACAGTGTAAATTACTTTCATTTTCTGTTTTTCAAAAAACACCACACTATTTTCAATTTAATTAAATTCAAATATTGGTGGAATATTCAATTATTATATTTTCGAATTATTATTTTCATTATATATTCTAAATCATATTATTATCCTATTTATATTCATTTCTAAAGTGCTTACAAAACAAAACAAACATAATTTCATTTTTTTCCTATTCGCGACAGTGTGTTTGCTCCAATTATTATTTTCCTTTTTTCTTTCCCACCGCGAGAATTGGTACTAATTATTTTTTATACGTGTTTGTTGGTGTGTTATTATCTTCTTTTCGCTCGTTACATCTCCTTACCGCAATAGTTGTTGTTGTTAGAGATCTGCCTACATTCGTCTCTTTAGAACAATAACTACTCGTCCTTATATAACACATCTTTATACTCACATTTATTCTATTCTTGTTTGTTTGGCTGTTCGTTACAGCCATTCTCCTTAAAAGGAATCGCCCTAAGGTACCCTATGATAAATTAAAGGAAAGTTCGTTCCTTTTGTTCTTGGCCACCGATGAGAACTTTACCTAATCCAGAGTTTCCCAAAGATACACAACATTGTATTTTTTTTTGCATTTAATTAACATTTTTATAGCCACAAGTTCGGCAATAATACATTAACATATTAAATAAAATATAAAAATACCATCAACAACCACCCCGACGCCACACCGAGGGAGTTGCTGCAGGTGCACCACCAGATCCTGGGACGAGCGATACAAAAAAACCAATTGAAATATAATTTAATTTGAAATATCTTGTAAAGGAAAAGGTTACGCCACTGATAGGGGTTGCACGCAGCCCTATTACAATTAAATATATATTATTAAAATACCAAAATACATACCTGAACAATAAAAATACGTCGCATTACACATATGACGGACTGACTGACTGGTGGAAATAAACATGGAGGAGTAAAAGGAAAAAGGTAAGAAAACGTAGTGCTGAAGTAGGTGGTTGAAGATAGAGGTATTCCGTTATCAAAACAATATAGAGAGAGGTTAGCAGTTCCATGGAGGGGTGGGTTGTTTCTCTCATAAAAAAAGCTCATCGGTTAGTTTGTGATCCGCTGGCAATAAAATTTTGGTTTTTTGTCCAACAGGTCCAGCTCACTGGCAAGAAATGCGGCCCCATAGACTGAGCTAACGCCGGGGCAAAAGGGTAGTCTAGCCAGCACCGCCAGGTAGTTGGTTCCGCTTCCCAATGCTAGGGGTCCCCAGGATAGGACAAATTGCTTTCAGTTTCAAATACAACGGTGAAAATATGCAAAAAGCAAGGATAACTTTTGAGAAAATCCACAAAAATATACTATCAGTTATAGCTGACTAACTACCGATTGTAGCGTATAAATTATTGAATCAAAAAGAAGCTACCGAATATAGGGTTTTTGTAATAAAAATTGCTATAAAATGCGAATAAATTATTAATATTTACAAAACATCGATATGCAACTATATGACAAATAAACATATCGATATGCAACTATATGACAATTAAACACAATACAAAAGTTCGAACGACCGATTGTAGGACACTGTTAAAATTTACAACAAATATTAAAAATCAAAAAATTAAATCATTTGCAACTATATGCACAATAAAATACAAATAAATAATAAAAAAATCCATAAATTATAAATAAGCAACCATATGCTAAATACAATTCAAAGCTCCGTCCTTTTTTGTCACAAATCGGCGATTTTCCAAAAATATGTTTTTAAGGTCCGCCATTTTGTTAATTTTTGAGCGAAGTCAGTAATCTTGTTCATACGAGAGCCAGACATATACTCTTTCTTACACCACCGGAATTTCGGATTCCGATGTTCCAGTGAGGAGTTATCATGCCCGCCATCAAAAATAAGGGCTTTTTTTGATCAAAAGAAACAACAACAACGAAACAACAATGGTGAAAATATGCAAAAAGCAAGGATAACTTTTGAGAAAATCCACAAAAATATACTATCAGTTATAGCTGACTAACTACCGATTGTAGCGTATAAATTATTGAATCAAAAAGAAGCTACCAAATGTAGCGTTTTTATAATAAAAATTGCTATAAAATGCGAATAAATTATTTATATTAACAAAACATCGATATGCAACTATATGACAAATAAACATATCGATATGCAACTATATGACAATTAAACACAATACAAAAGTTCGAACGACCGATTGTAGGGCACTGTTAAAAATTACAACAAATATTAAAAATCAAAAAAAATTAAATCATTTGCAATTATATGCAAAATAAAATACAAATAAATAATAAAAAAACCCTTAAATTATAAATAACCAACCATATGCTAAATACAATTCAAAGTTCCGCCCTTTTTTGTAAAAAATCGGCGATTTTCAAAAAATATTTTTTTAAGGTCCGCCATTTTGTTAATTTTTGAGCGAAGTCAATAATCTTGTTCATTAATTTTGTCATTCCGTTTGTAACTCACCGAAATATTCATTTCCGACCCTATAAAGTTTATACATTCTCGATCAAGGTAAATGGGATATATCGGTCCACGTTTAGGCAAAGCTCCCATATAAGGGTACCCCACAACTTTTGATATTTAGGGGTTTTTAAGCGCGGTTTGGGGGTTTTGGTCGTATTTTTCCACCGAATTGGAGTTCTTAATAGGTTCCAAATCACTCCACAAAAAATTATAAATATAACTCAATTTTTTCTGGTAGCCCCCATATAAAGGTACCCCCAAATTTCGGCATTTTGAGGTTCTTGAGCGCGTTTTTCAACAGAAATAACTGAAATTTGGTACTTTGTAGCCGTATATGGAAACAAATCTCCCTAACAAAAATTATTAATAGTCAACCCCTTTTAGGCGTAGTCCCCATATAATCCCATTTTATATTAATATTATTATCTGATTTTTCCGCGTTTTGGGTTTGGTTCTAACTCTCTGTTGCAATCAGTTTACCTGCGAAGGATATCGAGATAAAAACCTGAACGTACGGTTCGCTAATGAACTATAGCCTGCATTTAGGCTTAGCCGTAGCCCCTGTATGGGAGGTTCCAGAAGGCATGGACCGTTATTCCCCAAATTCGGACTTGAGCTAAGTTTGGAAAACATAAAAGATCAAATAAATCAAATTTTTCTGAAACGGATTTGGTACCAATATTTCGATGAAGCACATTTTCACCGAACATTGCGAGCGGTAACAGCCACCTTTGAACAAATTGAAAAGGAGTCTGTCAAAGTGGGTCTGGCAGTAAACGGCGAGAATACCAATCTGATGGTATCAACGCGCAAGACGTCCAGTAGACTCAGGCCAACTGTGTAACTTGAGAACTACAGCTTCGAGGTAGTTAAAGACTTTATATACCTTGGTACCGCCATAAATAAAACTAATGACATCAGTTTTGAAATTCGGAGAAGGACTGTGACGGCCAAAAGATGCTACTATGGTCTAAGTAAGCAGTTTAGAAACAAGGCCATCTCCCGCCAGACCAAACTCATACTTTACAAGACGCTGATACTACCCGTGCTATTATATGGATCAGAAGCATGGGTACTTGCGCAAGCAGATGAGGTAGCTCTTGGGGTGTTTGAGAGAAAAAATCTCCTAAAGATCTACGGGCCGATCTGCGTCGACGGTGAATATCGGCGTCGAATGAACCACGAGCTTTACAATTTATACGCGGACATCGACGTAGTCAGTCGTATTGAGCTGCAGCTACTACGGTGGTTAGGTCATGTTGTGCGGATGAATGAAAATGCCCCAGCTCAAAAGGCATATAAAAATTAGCCTACTGATGGTTCCCGTAGGAGGGGAAGGCCACGAATTAGATAGAAAGACCAAGTAGAAAACAACATCTTGGAACGTGGTCTTCCAAATTGGTGGACTTGCGCACAAGACCGACGCGCTTGGAAATCTTTTTTAAGCTCGGCTTATGGAACAACCGTTCTGTAACAAGCCAGCCAGCCAGGGTAAACTGCTGCTTTAATATGGATATTGTCATTGTAGAAAAAACATTTATAGGTTCCTGGAGGCTATTACATCGTGTAGGAAATACCTTACAGTTGGAGTTGAAACTATTTGAGCTTCTACGCAAAATGAATGACTTATTAACATAGCTCTATTTCTAACAAAACATTTTGGCATCACAATACCTTCCTTCATGCTAAATATCAAAAAAAAAAAAAACTGAAAATGGGTAGTGTTAACGCCAAGTTTAACCACACTGGTCACCCTATTTTCTATTTTCTATTTGAAAGTTTTTCTTTTTTCTCCTAAGTATGCAGCTTTCTCTGTACTAAATGCAAATGTTTCTTTTTTCTACTGGTTGTTCCTCTTTTCTAAATTGTGAATAAAATCACTTCTGTACTAACCAGCAACACCACTGTTCTTGAAATTATTCCTGCTCAAGAGAATATTTTTTCCTCACTTCGGCAGCAGTTAATCATCCCAGCTTTTGCAGAAAATCCAGTTTGGCATTTTCAGGTAGGTATCACAATATGAGGAATAGGCGTAACCTGGGCTCCATATATTATATATCATTCTCGAACCTAGCCGTTCAAGTTTTTTTTTACCTCAGTATCCCCCGAAGGTAGAATGATTAAAATAAATGGCTAAATCGACATAGAATTACATACTATGGTGGAAAGCGAAAACATGTGGGTAAGCCCAAAACGCGGAAAACATCAGATAATATTCGCCAAAAGTAACACCACGCCCCCCCCCCCCCAAAAAAAAAAAAAGGGGCGAATATTAATCATTTTTGGTAGGGAGATTTCTTACCATATACTACTTTAAAAAAGGGGGCGAATATTAATAATTTTTGGTAGGGAGATTTCTTACCATATACTACTTCAAAATTTCAATTTACATCGAATTCGGTTCAAAAACGCGCTCAAGAACCCCAAAATACCGAAACGTAGTGGGTACCCTTATATGGGAGCTATGCCTAAACGTGGACCGATATATCCCATTTTCGAACTTGACCTGCCTGCAGACAGCACCCTGTCTCAATTCTATCAGAGGATAGCGTGATTACAACAGACGGACAGACGGACGGACATGGCTAAATCGTCTTAGAATTTTACCCTGATCATGAATATATATATAATTTATAGGGTCGGAAATTAATATTTCGATGTGTTACAAACGGAACGACAAAATTAATATACCCTCCATATTCGAAACAATATGATCGAGATGTAAGGCGATAAAAAAAGAGATATTCGACTAATTTTACAATAACAAATTGAATGTAAACGATATTTTCTCAGAGGGACTAATTATTAGGGGGACTAATTATTATTTGTGATTTTGTTTGTAATATTCCCGTATCTTTCTAATATTCCCGAGTGGTCTTTGACCGATTGTTAAAAACAAATGAGGGAATCCGTGACGCGCTGTAATGACGGCCACACAAACAAACACTTTATTATACCCTCCACCACAATATGGAGGGTATATTAATTTTGTCATTCCGTTTGTAACACATCGAAATATTAATTTCCGACCCTATAAAGTATATATATTCTTGATCAGGGTAAAATTCTAAGACGATCTAGCCATGTCTGTCCGTCGGTCCGTCTGTTGTAATCACGCTATCTTCCGAAGGAATTGAGATAGGGTGCTGAAATTTTGCATAGGGTTGTCTTCTGTTTGCAGGCAGGTTAAGTTCGAAGATGGGATATATCGGTCCACGTTTAGGCATAGCTCCCATATAAGGGTACCCCCAATATTCGGTATTTTGGGGTTCTTGAGCGCGTTTTTCAACCTAATTCGAAATTTGGTACATTGTGTTCTTATTGGGTACTAAATGTCTCCACAAAAAATTAACAATATAGGTCCACTTTTTCTGGTAGCCCCCATGTAACGGTACCTCCTAATTTTCAGTATTTTGGGGGTTTTGGTCGTATTTTTCCACCGAATTGGCTGTAATTTAGTACTTTGAGTTCTTACCAAATATTTCCACAAAAAATTATGAATATAGGTCAATTTTTTCGGATAGCCCCCATATAAGGGTACCCCCAATATTCGGTATTTTGGGGTTCTTGAGCGCGTTTTTCAACCGAATTCGCTGCAATTTGGTATTTTGTAGTTGTTTATGGTAACAAATCTCCCTACCAAAAATTATTTATATTCGCCCCCTTTTTGGGATAGTCCCCATATAACCCCCTTTTTATACCCTCCACCATAGTATGGAGGGTATATTAGTTTTGTTTTTCCATTTGTAATACATCGAAATAATCATTTCCGACCCTATAAAGTATACATATTCTTGATCAGCGTAAAATTCTATGACGATATAGCCATGTCCGTCTGTCTGTCTGTTGTAATCACTCTAGCGTCTAAACGAATGGAGATAGATCGCCAAAATTTTGCATAAAGTCGTCTGTTGTCTGCAGGCAGGTCAAGTTCGAAGATGGGCTATATCGGTCCACGTTTAGCCATAGCTCCCATATAAGGGAACCCCCCAATTTTCGGTATTTTGAGGTTCTTGAGCGTGTTTTTCAAACGAATTCGCTGAAATTTGCTACATTGGGTTCTTATTGGGCACTAAATCTCCCCACTAAAAATTATAAGTATAGGTCCATTTTTTCGGATAGCCCCCATATAAGGTAACCCCCTATTTTCGGTATTTTGGGGTTCTTGAGCGCGTTTTTTAACCGAGTACGCTGAAATTTGGTACATTGGGTTCCTATTGGGTACTAAATGTCTCCACAAAAAATTATAGATATAGGTCCACTTTTTCTGGTAGCCCCCATGTAACGGTACCTCCTAATTTTCAGTATTTTGGGGGTTTTGGTCGTATTCTTCCGCCGAATTAGCTGTAATTTAGTAGTTTGAGTTCTTAATAGGTACCAAATCTCTCCACAAAAAAATATAAATATAGGTCCATGTTTTCGGATAGCCCCCATATAAGGGTACCCCCAATTTTCGGTATTTTGGGATTCTTGAGCGGGTATTTCAACCGAATTTGCTGCAATTCGGTATTTTGTAGTCGTATATGGTAACAAATCGCCCTACCAAAAATTATTAATATTCGACCCATTTTTGGGGTAGTCCCTATATAACCCCCTTTTTATACCCTCCACCATAGTATGGATGGTATATTAGTTTTGTTTTTCCGTTTGTAACACATCGAAATAATCATTTCCGACCCTATAAAGTATATATAGTCTTGATCAGCGTAAAATTCTATGACGATATAGCCATGTCCGTCTGTCTGTCTGTTGTAATCACTCTAGCGTCTAAACGAATGGAGATAGATCGCCAAAATTTTGCATAAAGTCGTCTGTTGTCTGCAGGCAGGTCAAGTTCGAAGATGGGCTATATCGGTCCACGTTTAGCCATAGCTCCCATATAAGGGAACCCCCCAATTTTCGGTATTTTGAGGTTCTTGAGCGTGTTTTTCAAACGAATTCGCTGAAATTTGCTACATTGGGTTCTTATTGGGTACTAAATGTCTCCACAAAAAATTATAGATATAGGTCCACTTTTTCGGTTAGCCCCCATATAACGGTACCTCCTAATTTTCAGTATTTTGGGCGTTTTGATCGTATTCTTCCGCCGAATTAGCTGTAATTTAGTAGTTTGAGTTCTTAATAGGTACCAAATCTCTCCACAAAAAAATATAATTATAGGTTCATGTTTTCGGATAGCCCCCATATAAGGGTACCCCCAATTTTCGGTATTTTGGGGTTCTTGAGCGGGTATTTCAACCGAATTTGCTGCAATTCGGTATTTTGTAGTCGTATATGGTAACAAATCGCCCTACCAAAAATTATTAATATTCGACCCATTTTTGGGGTAGTCCCTATATAACCCCCTTTTTATACCCTCCACCATAGTATGGAGGGTATATTAGTTTTGTTTTTCCGTTTGTAACACATCGAAATAATCATTTCCGACCCTATGAAGTATATATATTCTTGATCAGCGTAAAATTCTATGACGATGTAGCCATGTCCGTCTGTCTGTCTGTTGTAATCACTCTAGCGTCTAAACGAATGGTGATAGAGCACCAAAATTTTGCATAAACTCGTCTTTTGTCTGCAGGCAGGTCAAGTTCGAAGATGGGCTATATCGGTCCACGTTTAGCCATAGCTCCCATATAAGGGTACCCCCCAATTTTTGGTATTTTGAGGTTCTTGAGCGTGTTTTTCAAACGAATTCGCTGAAATTTGCTACATTAGGTTCTTATTCGGTACTAAATCTCCCCACTAAAAATTATAAATATAGGTCAATTTTTTCGGATAGCCCCCATATAAGGTAACCCCCTATTTTCGGTATTTTGGGGTTCTTGAGCGCGTTTTTGAACCGAGTACGCTGAAATTTGGTACATTGGGTTCCTATTGGGTACTAAATGTCTCCACAAAAAATTATAGATATAGGTCCACTTTTTCGGTTAGCCCCCATATAACGGTACCTCCTAATTTTCAGTATTTTGGGGGTTTTGATCGTATTCTTCCGCCGAATTAGCTGTAATTTAGTAGTTTGAGTTCTTAATAGGTACCAAATCTCTCCACAAAAAAATATAAATATAGGTCCATGTTTTCGGATAGCCCCCATATAAGGGTACCCCCAATTTTCGGTATTTTGGGGTTCTTGAGCGGGTATTTCAACCGAATTTGCTGCAATTCGGTATTTTGTAGTCGTATATGGTAACAAATCGCCCTACCAAAAATTATTAATATTCGCCCCATTTTTGGGGTAGTCCCTATATAACCCCCTTTTTATACCCTCCACCATAGTATGGAGGGTATATTAGTTTTGTTTTTCCGTTTGTAACACATCGAAATAATCATTTCCGACCCAAAAAAGATATATATTCTTGATCAGCGTAAAATTCTATGACGATATAGCCATGTCCGTCTGTCCGTCTGTCTGTTGTAATCACTCTAGCGTCTAAACGAATGGAGATAGATCGCCAAAATTTTGCATAAAGTCGTCTTTTGTCTGCAGGCAGGTCAAGTTCGAAGATGGGCTATATCGGTCCACGTTTAGCCATAGCTCCCATATAAGGGTACCCCCCAATTTTCGGTATTTTGAGGTTCTTGAGCGTGTTTTTCAAACGAATTCGCTGAAATTTGCTACATTGGGTTCTTATTGGGTACTAAATCTCCCCACTAAAAATTATAAATATAGGTCCATTTTTTCGGATAGCCCCCATATAAGGATACCCCCCATTTTCGGTATTTTGGGGTTCTTGAGCGCGTTTTTTAACCGAGTACGCTGAAATTTGGTACATTGGGTTCCTATTGGGTACTAAATGTCTCCACAAAAAATTATAGATATAGGTCCACTTTTTCGGGTAGCCCCCATATAACGGTACCTCCTAATTTTCAGTATTTTGGGGGTTTTGATCGTATTCTTCCGCCGAATTAGCTGTAATTTAGTAGTTTGAGTTCTTAATAGGTACCAAATCTCTCCACAAAAAAATATAAATATAGGTCCATGTTTTCGGATAGCCCCCATATAAGGGTACCCCCAATTTTCGGTATTTTGGGGTTCTTGAGCGGGTATTTCAACCGAATTTGCTGCAATTCGGTATTTTGTAGTCGTATATGGTAACAAATCGCCCTACCAAAAATTATTAATATTCGCCCCATTTTTGGGGTAGTCCCTATATAACCCCCTTTTTATACCCTCCACCATAGTATGGAGGGTATATTAGTTTTGTTTTTCCGTTTGTAACACATCGAAATAATCA